>NC_134688.1:12485492-12592544 GCF_050947455.1 Rhinoderma darwinii | reverse complement strand
CTATAATACTGCCGCCTATATACAAGAATATAACTACTATAATACTTCTCCTATATACAAGTTATATAACTGCTATAATACTGACCCCTATATACAAGAAAATAACTACTATTATACTGCTCCTATATACAAGAATATAAATACTATAATACTGCCCCCTATGTACAAGGATATAACTACTATAATACTGCTCCTATATACAAGAATATAACTACTATAATACTGCCCCCTATGTACAAGAATATAACTACTATAATACTGCTCCTATATACAAGAATATAACTACTATAATACTGCCCTCTATGTACAAGAATATAACTACTATAATATTACCCCCTATGTACAAGGATATAACTACTATAATACTGCCCCTATATAAAAGAATATAACTACTATAATACTGCCCCTATATACAAGAATATAAATACTATAATACCGGCCCCTATATACAAGAAAATAACTACTATAATACTGCCCCTATATACAAGAATATAACTACTATAATACTGCCCCTATATACAAGAATATAACTACTATAATACTGCCACTATATACAAGAATATAACTACTATAGTACTGCCGCTATATACAAGAATCTAACTACTATAATACTACCCCCTATATACAAGAATATAACTACTATAATACTACCCCCTATATACAAGAATATAACTACTATAATGCTGCTCATATATATAAGAATATAACTACTATAATACTTCTCCTATATACAAGAATATAACTACTATAATACTGCCCCTATATACAAGAATATAACTACTATAATACTGCCCCTATATACAAGAATATAACTATTATAATACTGCTCCTATATACAAGAATATAACTACTATAATACTGCCCCTTATATACAAAAATATAACTACTATAATACTGCCCCTATATACAAGAATATAACTACTATAATACTGCCCCTATATACAAGAATATAATTACTATAATACTGCCCCTATATACAAGAATATAATACTGACCCTTATATACAAGAATTTAACTATTATAATACTGCTCCTATATACAAGAATATAACTACTATAATACTGCCCCTATATATATAAGAATATAACTACTATAATACTGCCCCCTATATACAAGAATATAATTACTATAATACTGCCCCTTATATACAAGAATATAACTACTATAATACTGCCCCCTATATACAAGAATATAACAACTATAATACTGCTCCTATATACAAGAATATAACTACTATAATACTGCCCCTATATACAAGAATGTAACTACTATAATACTGCCCCTTATATACAAGACTATAACTACGATAATACTGCTCCTATATATTAGAATATAACTACTATAATACTGCCCCTATATACAAGAATATAACTTCTATAATACTGCTCCTATATACAAGAATATAACTACTATAATACTGCCTCTATATAAGAGAATATAACTACTATAATACTGCCCCTATATACAAGAATATAACTACTATAATACTGCCCCTATATACACGAATATAACCACTATAATACTGCTTACTATATAGAAGAATATAACTACTATAATACTGCTTACTATATAGAAGAATATAACTACTATAAAACTGCCCCTATATACAAGAATATAACTACTATAATACTGCCCCTATATAAAAGATTATAATTACTATAATACTGCCCCTTATATACAAGAATATAACTATTATAATACTGCTCCTATATACAAGAATATAACTACTATAATACTGCCCTTATATACAAGAATATAACCACTATAATTCTGCCCCTATATACAAGAATAGAACTACTATAATACTCGCCCCCATGTACAAGAATATAACTACTATAATACTACTCCTATATACAAGAATATAACTACTATAATACTGCCCCTATATACAAGCTACTATAATACTGGTCCTATATACAAGAATATAACTACTATAATACTGCCCCTATATACAAGAATATAACCACTATAATACTGCTTACTATATAGAAGAATATAACTACTATAATACTGCTTACTATATAGAAGAATATAACTACTATAATACTGCCCCTATATACAAGAATATAACTACTATAATACTGCCCCTTATATACAAGAATATAACTATTATAATACTGCTCCTATATACAAGAATATAACTACTATAATACTGACCCTATATATAAGAATATAACAACTATAATACTGCCCCCTATATACAAGAATATAATTACTATAATACTGCTCCATATACAAGAATATAACAACTATAAATACTGCTCCCCATATACAAGAATATGACTACTATGATACTGCCCCTATATACAAGAATATGACTACTATAATACTGCCCCTATATACAAGAATATGACTACTATAATACTGCCCCTATATACAAGAATATAACTACTATAATACTGCTCCTATATACAAGAATATAACTACTATAATACTGTACCCTATATACAAGAATATAACTACTATAATACTGCTCCTATATACAAGAATATAACTACTATAACACTGCCCTTATATACAAGAATATAACTACTTTAATACTGCCCCTATATACAAGAATATAACTACTATAATACTGCGCTCTATATACAGGAATATAACTACTATAATACTGCTCCTATATACAAGAATATAACTACTATAAGGGTATGTTCACACGGCGGGGGTCCGTAACGGCTGAAATTACGGGGATGTTTCAGCCTGAAAACATCCCCATAATTTCAGCCGTACCGGCATGTGCAGGCGCTTGAACGCCGCGTCAATGACGGCCGTAATTAGCGCTGCTATTCATTGGAGTCAATGAATAACGGCTCCAATTACGGCCAAAGAAGTGACAGGTCACTTCTTTGGCGCGGGCGTCTTTTTACGCGCCGTCATTTGACAGCGGCGCGTAAATATACGCCTCGTGTGAACAGACAAACGTCTGCCCATTGCTTTCAATGGGCAGATGTTTGTCAGCGCTATTGAGGCGCTATTTTCGGGCTTAATTCGGGGCAAAAACGCCCGATTTACGTCCGTAAATAGGCCGTGTGAACATACCCTAATACTGCTCCTATATACAAGAATATAACTACTATAATACTGCTCCTATATACAAGAATATAACTACTATAACACTGCCCTTATATACAAGAATATAACCACTATAATACTGCCCCTATATACCAGAATATAACTACTATATGACTGCCCCCCATATACAAGAATATAACTACTATAATACTGCCCCTATATACAAGAATATAACTACTATAATACTGCTCCTATATACAAGAATATAACTACTATAATACTGTCCCTATAGACAAGAATATAACTACTATAATACTGCCCCTATATACAAGAATATAACTACTATAATACTCCTCCTATATACAAGAATTTAACTACTATAATACTGGCCCTATATACAAGAATATAACTACTATAATACTGCCCCCTATATACAAGAATATACTACTATAATACTGCCCCTATATACAAGAATATAACTACTATAATACTGGCCCTATATACAAGAATTTAACTACTATAATACTACCCGCTATATACAAGAATATAACTACTATAATACTGCTCCTTATACAAGAATATAACTACTATAATACTGCTCCTATATACAAGAATATAACTACTATAATAATTCCCCTATATACAAGAATATAACTACTATAATACTGCCCCTATATACAAGAATATAACTACTATAATACTACCCCTATATACAAGAATATAACTACATATATACTGCTCCCTATATACAAGAATATAACTACTATAATACTACCCCTATATACATGAATATAACTACTATAATACTGCTCCTATATACAAGAATATAACTACTATAATAATACCCCTATATACAAGAATATAACTACTATACTACTACCCCTATATTCAATACTATAACTACTATAATACTGCTCCTATATATAAGAATATAACTACTATAATACTGCCCCTATATACAAGAATATAACTACTATAATACTGCTCCTATATACAAGAATATAACTACTATAATACTGCCTCTATATACAAGAATATAACTACTATAATACTGCCCCTATATACAAGAATATAACTACTATAATACTGCCCCTATATACAAGAATATAATCACTATAATACTGCTTACTAATATAGAGAAGATATAACTACTATAATACTGCTTACTATATAGAAGAATATAACTACTATAATACTGCCCCTATATACAAGAGTATAGTTACTATAATACTGCCCCTTATATACAAGAATATAACTATTATAATACTGCTCATATATACAAGAATATAACTACTATAATACTGCCCCTATATATAAGAATATAACGACTATAATACTGCCCCCTATATACAAGAATATAATTACTATAATACTGCTCCATATACAAGAATATAACTACTATAAATACTGCTCCCCATATACAAGAATATGACTACTATGATACTGCCCCTATATACAAGAATATGACTACTATAATACTGCCCCTATATACAAGAATATAACTACTATAATACTGCTCCTATATACAAGAATATAACTACTATAATACTGTACCCTATATACAAGAATATAACTACTATAATACTGCTCCTATATACAAGAATATAACTACTATAACACTGACCTTATATACAAGAATATAACTACTATAATACTGCCCCTATATACAAGAATATAACTACTATAATACTACCCCCTATATACAAGAATATAACTACTATAATACTGCGCTCTATATACAGGAATATAACTACTATAATACTGCCCCCTATATACAAGAATATAACTACTATAATACTACCCGCTATATACAAGAATATAACTACTATAATACTGCCCCCTATATACAAGAATATAACTACTATAATACTACCCGCTATATACAAGAATATAACTACTATAATACTGCTCCTATATACAAGAATATAACTACTATAATACTCCTCCTATATACAAGAATGTAACTACTATAATACTGTCCCCTATATACAAGAATATAACTACTATAATACTGCCCCTATATACAAGAATATAACTACTATAATACTGCTACTATGATCAAGCCAAATTATTACTATTGTTATTATTTATGAAGAAGTGAGTTTTTTTGTGTATTAATTGATTTGGTTATTTTTGTATTTTAGTGAATACGCTGCTGCCAATATTACCACTAACCTGTATGTGATCAGTGAGCCATGGCTGTTTTCTTTGGCTTGGTGCTCAGGAGCTTTTTCTGTCACCACAAATACTGTACACAGGCTTAAGACGGTGGAGGAGCCCATGTTTCTCTTGGTAATATACAGTGATATTTCTATTTGCAACAAATGTATAACACATAGAGCTCTACACCTCCCAACATGCCCGACCATGGACCGGACGATAATGCGAGTCTATTATTCTGTATACATATATTCCATGGTTATTGTTTTTTAGTGGTGATTCTTGTCTCGGTTTAATTTATCACTGACACATACAGTACAGTCACTTTTACACTTTTATTTCACCATTATATTACAGAAGTGTAACTATTATATGATTCTACTCTCACTATTATTGTGTTATAATGAGGTTCTCGTACTCATTCTGACCAAATCACATGACCTCTCCCTGTATTGTATTTCAGACCCCGGCTCAGTACAATCTAATGTGGATTCTCACTGATGTATCTTCTGCCTTGCTGATAACGCTCATCTTTGTGCTGCATTGGTGAGTAGGACTTGTCTGATCCCGAAAGACAATTGCATATACATACACACATATATATATGTATGTATATATGTATGTATGTCTTTATATATGTATATATATTAGTATAGAAAACCCCTTACACAGATTTGCTAGCAAATGGAATGATGAAAAGGATTTTTACAAAATATTAGGAAAAAATATAAGTGTAGCCTCTTCGGGCTTCCCCCCCCCCCCCCTCCCTCTCTTATCCACCACTCAACCACTTCCACTTGAAAATCAGCAGCGGTCACATGGGATGAAGCGTCATCCCAGGAGGATGAAACAGAGTCCTAAGTAAGTTTAATATTTTAATCCGCTGTAAAAAAGTGAACAACTTCTATTTAATGCAGAGTTTTCATTGAATTCAATGGGAAATCCCACAACATATAAGCAGCGTTTACATAAAGACAATTGACATGCTGCGGAATGAAGCTCCGCACCGCAGGTCAATTTCTGAGCGTTTTTTTCCATTCCGTATTTACTCAGTGTGTGGTGATACCAGTGAGTACAGATAATGTAGTACAGTGAAGGAAATAAGTATTTGATCCCTTGCTGATTTTGTAAGTTTGCCCGCTGTCAAAGTCATGAACAGTCTAGAATTTTTAGGCTAGGTTAATTTTACCAGTGAGAGATAGATTATATATAAAAAAAAATAAGAAAATCAAATAGTCAAAATGATATATATTTATTTGCATTGTGCACAGAGAAATAAGTATTTGATCCCCCACCAACCATTAAGAGTTCAGCCTCCTCCAGACCAGTTACTGCTCCAAATCAACTTGGTGTCTGCATTATAGACAGCTCTTACATGGTCACCTGTATAAAAGACTCCTGTCCACAGACTCAATGAATCAGTCTGACTCTAACCTCTACAACATGGGCAAGACCAAAGAGCTTTCTAAGGATGTCAGGGACAAGATCATAGACCTGCACAAGGCTGGAATGGGCTACAAAACCATAAGTAAGACGCTGGGTGAGAAGGAGACAACTGTTGGTGCAATAGTAAGAAAATGGAAGACATACAAAATGACTGTCAATCGACATCGATCTGGGGCTCCATGCAAAATCTCACCTCGTGGGGTATCCTTGATCCTGAGGAAGATGAGAGCTCAGCCGAAAACTACACGGGGGGAACTTGTTAATGATCTCAAGGCAGCTGGGACCACAGTCACCAAGAAAACCATTGGTAACACATTACGCCGTAATGGATTAAAATCCTGCAGTGCCCGCAAGGTTCCCCTGCTCAAGAAGGCACATGTACAGGCCCGTCTGAAGTTTGCAAATTAACATCTGGATGATTCTGAGAGTGATTGGGAGAAGGTGCTGTGGTCAGATGAGACTAAAATTGAGCTCTTTGGCATTAACTCAACTCGCCGTGTTTGGAGGAAGAGAAATGCTGCCTATGACCCAAAGAACACTGTCCCCACTGTCAAGCATGGAGGTGGAAACATTATGTTTTGGGGGTGTTTCTCTGCTAAGGGCACAGGACTACTTCACCGCATCAATGGGAGAATGGATGGAGCCATGTACCGTCAAATCCTGAGTGACAACCTCCTTCCCTCCACCAGGACATTAAAAATGGCTCGTGGCTGGGTCTTCCAGCACGACAATGACCTGAAACATACAGCCAAGGCAACAAAGGAGTGGCTCAAAAAGAAGCACATTAAGGTCATGGAGGGGCCTAGCCAGTCTCCAGACCTTAATCCCATCGAAAACTTATGGAGGGAGCTGAAGATCCGAGTTGCCAAGCGACAGCCTCGAAATCTTAATGATTTACAGATGATCTGCAAAGAGGAGTGGGCCAAAATTCCATCTAACATGTGTGCAAACCTCATCATCAACTACAAAAAACGTCTGACTGCTGTGCTTGCCAACAAGGGTTTTGCCACGAAGTATTAAGTCTTGTTTGCCAAAGGGATCAAATACTTATTTCTCTGTGCACAATGCAAATAAATATATATAATTTTGACAATGTGATTTTCAGTTTTTGTTTTTTTTATATAATCTATCTCTCACTGGTAAAATTAACCTAGCCTAAAAATTCTAGACTGTTCATGTCTTTGACAGTGGGCAAACTTACAAAATCAGCAAGGGATCAAATACTTATTTCCTTCTCTGTATATGTCACCTGCAGTCCTATGTAACACCATAGATAACACAGTGATAACTCTCTGATTACATAGAATGTAGTAAATGTAATCTGCAGTCCTATGTAACACCACAGATAACACAGTGATAACTCTCTGATTACATATAATGTAGTAGATGTTATCTGCAGTCCTATGTAACACCACAGATAACAGTGATAACTCTCTGATTACATATAATGTAGTAGATGCACATACAGAAATATATACACATACAGATACATATATAGACACTTAGACACACAAATACACACACACAGACACATATACACACATACTGGAACTTATACACACACAAACACAGAGACACACAGACAAATAGAGGGAGAAACAGCAGAGACTGAGCACTCACATCTCCTTCCTCACAGGCTTCTTGCAGGTCATGCTGTGGTCGGAGCTAACTGTTCCTCAGACACCACGTCCTTGCCAAATATATATATGATATATATATATGTATATATATATATATATATATATATATATATATACACCGTTCAGCCATAACATTAGAACCACCCGCCTAATATTGTGTAGTTCTCCTCGTGCCACCCGTACTGCTGTGACCCCTCGAGACATGGACCCCACAATACGTCTGCAAGTTCCTGTGGTCTCTGGTACAAGACGTCTGCAGGTCCCTGTGGTCTCTGGTACAAGACGTCTGCAGGTCCCTGTGGTCTCTGGTACAAGATGTCTGCAGGTCCCTGTTGTCTCTGGTACAAGATGTCTGCGGGTCCCTGTTGTCTCTGGTACAAGACGTCTGCGGGTCCCTGTGGTCTCTGGTACAAGACGTCTGCGGGTCCCTGTGGTCTCTGGTACAAGACGTCTGCAGGTTCCTGTGGTCTCTGGTACAAGACGTTGGCAGGTCCCTGTGGTCTCTGGTACAAGACGTTGGCAGGTCCCTGTGGTCTCTGGTACAAGACGTCTACAGGTCCTTGTGGTCTCTGGCACAAGACGTCTGCAGGTCCCCGTGGTCTCTGGCACAAGTCTGCAGGTCCCTGTGGTCTCTGGTACAAGACGTCTGCAGGTCCCTGTGGTCTCTGGTACAAGACGTCTGCAGGTCCCTGTGGTCTCTGGTACAAGACGTCTGCAGGTCCCTGTGGTCTCTGGCACAAGACGTCTGAAGGTCCCTGTGGTCTCTGGCACAAGATGTCTGCAGGTCCCTGTGGTCTCTGGCACAAGACGTCTGCAGGTCCCTGTGGTCTCTGGTACAAGACGTCTGCAGGTCCCTGTGGTCTCTGGTACAAGACGTCTGCAGGTCCCTGTGGTCTCTGGTACAAGACGTCTGCAGGTCCCTGTGGTCTCTGGTACAAGACGTCTGCAGGTCCCTGTGGTCTCTGGTACAAGACGTCTGCAGGTCCCTGTGGTCTCTGGTACAAGACGTCTGCAGGTCCCTGTGGTCTGTGGTACAAGACGTCTGCAGGTCCCTGTGGTCTCCGGTACAAGACGTCTGCAGGTCCCTGTGGTCTCTGGTACAAGACGTTGGCAGCAGGTCCTATAAGTCCTGTAAGGTGTGAGGTGCGGCCTCCAGGGATCGGACTTGTTTTTCCAGCAGATCCCACAGATGATCAATCGGATTGAGATCTGGAGAATTTGGAGACAAGTCGTCACCTTGAAGTCTTTGTCGTGTTCCTCATCATTCCTGTACAATGTCTGCAGTGTAGCGGGGGCATTATCCTTCAGTGTGGCGGGGGCATTATCCTGCTGACAGGGGGCACTGCCATTAGTGAATACCGCTGCCATGACGGGGGCACTTGTCTGCAGCAATGTTTAGGTCGGTGGTACGTGTCACATCCACATGCATGTCAGGACACAAGGTTTCCCAGCAGAACATTGTCCAGATCATCACACTGCCCCCGCCGACTCGTCTTCCCATAATGCATCCTGGTGCCATCTCTTCCCCAGGTAAGCGACGCACGCGCACCCGGCCATCCACATGATGTAAAACGGGATTCATCAGACCAGGCGCCTCCTTCCATTGCTCCATGCTCCAGTTCTGATATCCACGTGTCCATTGTAGCCACTTTTGGAGGTGGACAGGGACGGGTCTGCGTTTTACACAGCTCTATATACAGCAAGCTGCGGGAACATCTCACAAGACCGGACATTTTGTAGATGCTATGACCCCGTCGTGTAGATATCATAATTTGGCCCTTGTCACCGTCACTCAGATCCTTAAATTTACCCATATTTCCTGTTCTTAACACATCAATTTCCAGACCTGACGGTTTACTTGCTGCCTTTATATTGTAATGAGATAATCAATGTTATTCCCTTCACTGGTGGTTTTAATATTATGGCTGAACGGTATATATGTATAAACTGTACTCTCAAAACTGGTCAATCCAAAACAGCACTTCATACATATTGTCATATAGGGCACAAACGGTTAGCCACAGAGTGTCCAGGGGTTAATTTTACATCACCTGATGGTCTAAGGTAGTGAAAGGGTAAATGCAAATATCACTGGTGGCAAAGGGTTCAGTCAACTTCCCTGATGGTCATAAGTAATAAAAGAGTTAATGCAAAGAATCCTGGTGGTCGGAGGTTTAGAAGAGGTTCATGCCAAGTTTCCAGTGGTGTGGGACAGGAAAAGAGTTAGGGTATGTGCAAACGACCTCTTTTCAGACGTAATGGAGGCGTTTTACGCCTCGAATTACGTCTGAAAAGACGGCTCCAATACGTCGGCAAACATCTGCCTATTGCTTGGAATGGGTCTTACGATGTTCTGTGCAGACGAGCTGTCATTTTACGCGTTACTGTCAAAAGACGGCGCGTAAAATTACGGCCACGTCAAAAAAGTGCAGGACACTTCTTGGGACGTAATTGGAGCCGTTTTTCATTGACTCCAATGAAAATCAGCTCCAATTATGTCCGTAAAAGACGCTGCGAAAAAACGCGAGAACTTGTAAAAACGTCTGAAATTCAGGAGCTGTTTTCTCCTTAAAACAGCTCAGTAATTTTAGACGTATTTGGCGTTGTCGTGTGAACATGCCCTTAATGTCAACCTTTCTAGTGGTCTAGGGTAGTAGAGGGGTTCATCCATACTTTCCTGGTGGTCTAGAGTAGTAGAGGGGATCGTTTCCGCTTTACTGGTGGTCTAGAGTAGTAGAGGGGTTCATTCCTTCTTTCCTGGTGGTGTAGGGTAGTACATTCCGACTTTTCTGGTGGTCTAGGGTAGTAAAGGGGTTCATTCCTACTTTCCTGATTGTCTGCGGTAGTACAATGGTTCATTCCTGCTTTCCTGATAGTCTAGGGTAGTAGACCGGTAAATTCCGACTTTCCTAGTGGTCTAGGGTAGTAGAGCGGATTATACCTACTTTTCTGGTAGTCTAGGGTAGTACAGGTGTTTATTCCTTCTTTTCTGGTGGTCTAGGGTAGTAGAGGGCTTCATTCCTTCTTTCCTGGTGGTCTAGGTTAGTAGAGGGCTTCATTCCTTCTTTCCTGGTGGTCTAGGGCAGTAGAGGGCTTCATTCCTTCTTTCCTGGTGGTCTAGGTTAGTAGAGGGCTTCATTCCTTCTTTCCTGGTGGTCTAGGGTAGTAGAGGGGTTAATTCCTGCTTTCCTGGTGGTCTAGGGTAGTAGAGGGATTCGTTCCTTCTTTCCTGGTGGTCTAGGGTAAGAGAGGGGTTAATTCCTGCTTTCCTGGTGGTCTAGGGTAGTAGAGGGGTTCGTTCATTCCTTCCTTCCTGGTGATGTAGGACAGTAGAGGGTTCGTTCCTTCTTTCCTGGTGGTCTAGGTTAGTAGAGGGCTTCATTCCTTCTTTTCTGGTGGTCTAGGGTAGTAGAGGGGTTCATTCCTTCTTTCCTGGTGGTCTAGGGCAGTAGAGGGGTTCATTCCTTCTTTCCTGGTGGTCTAGGGTAGTAGAGGGGTTCATTCCTTCTTTCCTGGTGGTCTAGGGTAGTAGAGGGGTTCATTCCTTCTTTCCTGGTGGTCTAGGGCAGTAGAGGGGTTCATTCCTTCTTTCCTGGTGGTCTAGGGCAGTAGAGGGGTTCATTCCTTCTTTCCTGGTGGTCTAGGGTAGTAGAGGGGTTCATTCCTTCTTTCCTGGTGGTCTAGGGTAGTAGAGGGGTTCATTCCTTCTTTCCTGGTGGTCTAGGGCAGTAGAGGGGTTCATTCCTTCTTTCCTGGTGGTCTAGGGTAGTAGAGGGGTTCATTCCTTCTTTCCTGGTGGTCTAGGGTAGTAGAGGGGTTCGTTCCTTCTTTCCTGGTGGTGTAGGGTAGTAGAGTGGTTCATTCCGGTTTCCCTGGTGGTCTACGGTACTAGAGGGGATGATTGAGCACAATGAAGATGACGATCTTGTTATTATGAGGTTCTGTATTTTTTATGATTTTAGGTGGAGAGAGAGAGGCTTCTTATGTTGCCCAGAAAGTAACGCGATTCCTGACAGCGGAATCTACAATACATTCAAAACAGGTAATGATCCAGTGAGGCGGTCTTCGTGTACAGAGCGCCCCCTTCTGGGTTTCCTAATAATGCGCTGAGGCTTTAGGAGAATGTGTTTAATGCAGTTTTTGAATGTAATTGCAACCCAGTTCTGTGTAATATATCCTGAGGCTTCTCCTGTCTTCTGATTGAGAAGTTTCACCCCCTAGTCCCCTGGTCTAGACCGTCTTACCCCCCCTCCTCCATCCTCCCCTGTCTCTGATGGTATAAACAACTTCTGATTGTCACTTCCCGGTACCAATAAATTAATAGTGTGAAATCACTGTTTGAAAGGTCCTAGGAGGGCGGTAGTGAAGCTTCTCCTATTACGGTCTGTTGTAATATAGATACTATATATAGTTTGGCATCATGATATATGGCTGCGGGAGGCATCATTGAAGTAGAAGCATAAGATTTGAACAAGGAGCCACAAGCCACACCTCTGGATGGGCGGACACAGGTCACACTCCTCCCATTTCACCGGTCCGACCATTGCTGATCCCTATGCTTCTTACTATTAAACAAGTACAACCCACATCTGCAACTTTCACATTGCCACATTTTTATTAACATGTATCCTACATCCTATGTCTTTGACTTTAAACTCCAACTTTGATGCATGGGGTATTAACCTATTATAGACCTTGTCAGGGTCACAGCCCATTCACAGCAGGGCACTATTATGCAATCCAGGTTATAAACAGGCACCCAATAAGAATACCAGGTCTGTCAACAGCAGCTTGTTGATGGTTTCCATGTCTCTGCTTGCGATTTTAAAGGTAGATGTTTTTATTAAGGTAGCTACAGGTTATTGGATTGTTATGTAGGGTGACTGAGCAATAGATAAGAAAAGGTGTTATGACCAGCAGATTGTGGACCCACTGGGCTACTCCACCAGTTTGGCTTAGGGCCATCTCTAAGGGTGTTCTCTAAGTAGCTTCCCCGGTCTTCACCCATAAACACCTGGCCTTCGCTGCAGGGAGGCTACCAGGTCGCTACCTCATGAGGTGGTCCCAACTAGAAACATGCACTGGCAGATGGTACCTTGAAGGATGGAAACTGACAGCGGATCACTGGTCACATTTGGATAGCGGATAGCTGGACACAGGCAGGAAGCTGGACACAGGCAGGTAGCGGGTAGCTGGACATAGGCAGATAGCAGGAAGCTGGACACAGTCAGGTAGCGGGAAGCTGGACACAGGCAGGTAGCGGGTAGCTGGACACAGGCAGGTAGCGGGTAGCTGGACACAGGCAGGTAGCGGGTAGCTGGACACAGGCAGGTAGCGGGTAGCTGGACACAGGCAGGTAGCGGGTAGCTGGACACAGGCAGGTAGCGGGTAGCTGGACACAGGCAGGTAGCGGGTAGCTGGACACAGGCAGGTAGCGGGTAGCTGGACACAGGCAGGTAGCGGGTAGCTGGACACAGGCAGGTAGCGGGTAGCTGGACACAGGCAGGTAGCGGGTAGCTGGACACAGGCATGTATCGGGTAGCTGGACACAGGCATGTATCGGGTAGCTGGACACAGGCATGTATCGGGTAGCTGGACACAGGCATGTATCGGGTAGCTGGACACAGGCATGTATCGGGTAGCTGGACACAGGCAGGTAGCGGGTAGCTGGACACAGGCAGGTAGCGGGTAGCTGGACACAGGCAGGTAGCGGGTAGCTGGATACAGGCAGGTAGCGGGAAGCTGGATACCGGCTGACAGATTTTAGCAATAGCGGACTGGATACAGGCTGGTAATGGATAACTGGATACAGGCTGACTACAGATAGAAAAGGTGGACTGGATACAGGCTGACCACAGATAGCAAAGGTGGACTGGATACAGACCGTGAACGGATAACTTTATACAGGCAGATAGCAGTAGCGGACTGGAATCAGATGCATGCAGGAACCTTCGCAGGATACAACTAGGTTGTTCCAATGTTGCCCAGGTATCAGGTGGACAGTGGAGGTGCCTTAAATAGTCCTGGGGGCAACAGTGATCGGTTGAGTGACTTTTGAAATTTGCTTGTTGGCCCTTTAAGAGACGCCCGCGTTAACGCACGCGCAATAGGAACAGTGTGGCCATGAGTGGAGGACAACAGAAGATGCAGGTGTCCTGGGAGAGAGGCAGCGGTACAAGACCTGGCGGTGGCGTCTACCGGCAGGATCTGGACCCGCCTTGTGTTTATCACAAGGAGATTATTCAGCATGTCTCCTCATTCAATATGGAGTGCCCTCGTTGTCTCCTTCATACACGATCTACTTCCCACTTCACTCCCTAGACTTTTTTGATAGAGTTGTCCTTTAAATATGAGAAATGTTAGTTTTTGAAAATTTTGTTTTGTCGCGAGTAGTTTGCACTTTCTCCCACAAGTATTCCAGTTCTTGGCTTCCCCATTGATGTGTTTGACAGGGCGTCTCTCCCCAGGGCTATCCCTACCTGAAATATTCTCCTGCGATCAGAGGTCAGAGGGGGTGGAGCATGACACGATCAGGATATGTCTACATAGGTGACAGGAAGAAAAATGCAAATCAAAGGGCCTTGACCTCCTGAGATCTCGTGAATGGGCTATTCCGGTACTTAAATACTTGTCGGGGTGGAGTGGCCCTGAATATTTTTTTTATGGTCTCTAACAATTAAAGCTTTTGTCAGACAAGAGTAGAACATAGAAGCCTCTCATGTTCTCTGTAAGGCCATGTTCACACAGGGCGGATACGTTGCATAAAAGCACACAGCGTATCCGCCCTGGAACTCACATGGAATTAAAATTGTGGTGCAGTTTTTCGGCTGGAATGTCCGCTGCGGAAAACAGTGTTAAAAAAATGAAAAATCTTATACTTACCAAGGGCTGTAGTCATGGCGATGTGCAGTGCAGTCCAGCCTCCTGGAATGACGCTGCCGCCTATGTGACCGCTGCAGCCTGTGATTGGCTGCAGCAGTCACTTGAAACATCATCCCAGGAGGCCGGCCTGGACAGAGAAGTATAGAGATCTGGGTAAATATAAGCTTTTTTTTTTCTGAGTTGCGATCTTTGCGGCGGAATAGCAGCTTTTCCGCCGCAAAAACTTTTGTTGTGGGTTTTACGTCCCTATTGACTTCAATGGTGAAAACCTGCAACAGAGAACCAACGATTCCGCAGCATAAATTGACATGCTGCGGATTAAAAAACTGCACCGCAGGTCAATTTCTGAAGGGTTTTTTGGCTGTTTTTTTACGCAGCGTGAAGACGAGATACAAATCTCCACTTGTCTGTTCAGATCTGAAAGCTGCTGCTGAGCGACTGAAAGGAGCGGGACGTTGTGTTCTGCTGTAATCACAGACCTGTCACACTGCAGCTCTTAGTGTTTTTATATAAAAAGCCTTTACAATTCTACCAGGACATGAAAAACTGTTCTTCCTTAAAGTGAACCTCCGCCTTTTATCATCATGACATTTTTAGGTCCAACATTCTGTGCCGATTAATTCCATATTATATCTCTTTAGCGGTAGGAGCTCCATTTTTCTGATACAGAGCTCCAAATCCCCTGCATAGACAGCGTTAAATGCTTAAATTCTGGCTGCCTACAGTCACCAGTAGAGGGAGTGCAGGAGCATACTGCATACTGTGTTATCATTGATTTCTAAGTATAAACAGTATGCAGTAAGCTCCAGAGCTCCCCCTCGTGGTGACTGCATATAGGCAGAATTTTTGCATTTAAAGGGGTCATCTGGGAATTTAAAATGGATGATTTATCCTTAGGATAGGCCATCAATATTAGATCGGCACCCCCGCCGATCAGCTGTTTGAAGGGGTCGGGGCGCTCGTACCCCCACGGATCTAATAGTGACGGCCTCTCCTAAGGATAGGGCACCCACCCCTTTAACTCTGTCTATGCCGGAGATTTCGAACTAAGTATTTGCTAATTAATTAAATTATTGTCAGACTAAACTGAGGACTGAGAAGAGGTTGTTCAGTTGGGGTAACCCAGAACCCAAATCGGAGGCCCCAGTGATAGCCCATATAAATAAAAGGGCCTCCATCATGTCCGACCATTTCACAAATACCTCCAGTGCTGAGATCTGGGCATATAGGGAAGGGGTAGGATCCCAGTGGAATACACTTCTCTATTTGGGCAAGGCCCCACGTGGCGGAATTGCTCTGGAATTCCGCTGCGGACACTCCGCAGCGTTAATCCGCAGCGGACCCGTTTCTCCATTGCCTTCCACTGCTTTTTAGTAGTGTTTGTTTAGACGATGCGGACAATTCCGCTGCGTAGCATAGGCTGCGGTGCGGAATTTGGTGTCCGCAGCATACAATGGATGTTGCGGACTGGTTGCGGACTCATTGCGGAAGTTCTCCATTGACTTCAATGGAGATTCAAAATTCCGCAATGAAGTCCGCAGATGTCATGTACATGTTATGTGCGCTGCGGAGCGTATTGTTTTTTTAACATGACATTTATTCATTCTGGATGGACCTATGTATTTCTAGGTCTACAGCCAGACTGAGAAAATCAATGGGGCTCCCGTAACTACGGGTGACTACGTGTGTGCACCCGTAATTATGGGAGTGTTGCTAGGCGACGTCAGTAAATAGTCACTGTCCAGGGTGCTGAAAGAGTTAAGCGATCGGCAGTAACTGTTTCAGCACCCTGGACAGTGACTACCGATCACAATATACATCAACCTGTAAAAAAAATAGAAGTTCATACTTACCGAGAACTCCCTGCTTCTTCCTCCAGTCCGGCTTCCCAGGATGACGTTTCAGTCTAAGTGACGGCTGCAGCCAATCACAGGCCAATCACAGGCTGCAGCGGTCACATGGACTGCCGCGTCATGCAGGGAGGTCGGGCTGGATGCCGAAAGAGGGACGCGTCACCAAGACAACGGCCGGTAAGTATGAAATTCTTTTACTTTCACTAGGGAAAGGGCTGTCCCTTCTCTCTATCCTGCACTGATAGAGAGAAGGGAAGTACTTTCCCCTGAATACGCAACGGCCAGTCCGCATCAATTTACTGCACATTTTGGGCAGATCCGCAACAGAATCTGCAACGCAGATTATGTGCGGCATTGATGCGGACAGTGGCGGCAGAAATACGCCACGTGGGGCCATGCCCTTAGCTATACATGCCCTAGCTGGATAGGCTGGTGCCTAAAGAAGAAACCCCAAATCTCTAAGGAGAAGGTGACATGAACTACTAAGTCCATGTTTCTCCCTAGTGCACAAAAATTAGGGTTTTCGGGAAAAAAAATTAAAAAATAAAAGAGTGAATTGCCCCTTTAACTATAGGTTATTGCAGGAAAGTAATACACCGCATTTATAACAAGTGTTCTATCTAGTGGTGAGATGTGGTATCACAGCAACAGTTGAGGAGACACATTGAGAGTGGTCGAAGCACCAGGATAAGTACTATTGAGTCCAGCTAGGGGACGGGAGTATTATAGAATAACAACATCTCCTAATATCTTCTACCCCCTCCCCCTACACACACTCATTACAGTATTATTCAGTGATGCTACTAACAGGGGCGGGGCTGTGACAACCACTCCTCTGATAGATGAGCATGGTGGATAACAGTGAAAATCTCAGCACTCACCACTTTTTATTTCTACAGAGATGGATATGTCAATATCTGAAGACAGTTACGGCAGGAGTCTCCCGACCACCCCAAGTGCAAGAACCAACACTGAAAACATGGGGTCTGGAGAGATTCCCTAAAAGAGAGACCTAGACAGAGAATACACCTTCTAAACGACTCCAGGACATACCCCCAAGACAATACCCCATAGTGGTGCCAGTGTAAAACTCATGGTAGTGTCTACTACACGTACATGTCCCCCCCCCCCCACCACTGCTCTCAGTAGCCAGGAAGTGACATATGAGCTGGTTATCCGTGATTGTTGCATGTCACTTCCTGTTCCTGTGCTCACCTCGATCACTAGAGATTAGCACAGGAGAAGGACATGTGTGTGGCAGGAGATCTCTATCACTTCTAAGTGCTGCCCCTACAGGCAAGGAAGTGCCTATCCATGTATAAAGCTGTACACTGGACCATCTGCTTCCACCATGGTCTTGGTCTGATTCACAGATTGTTGACCAGAGTCCCTTCGATTGGATAAGTTCAAAGGTGCAAACTTTTCTGGAGAAGCCAGGGACACATAAGGTACAACACGTGACCCAACCATTCTCTCCAGTCTACAACCTACTGCTCTCATCATGTTCTCCAAGACATGGAGGTTGTTATTCCTACTTGGTCTGACTGGGTCTGGTGTCGATACTGTAATAAGAAGCCCACTGGTGCATAAGACCAGAGTGACAACCCTAGAAGACTAAGAGTAGATGATTCCAGACCATGAGCTCCTAATAGATAGTGAAGCGGATCCCATGACCTGGGCAATCGTAAGCTCGTGTAGGACGCCATTGTTCAAGTATCTGGCCAAGTAGACATTAGTCCTTGTACCAAACCGTGGGACTGAAGAGAAGGTCTGGCTCTATATGGTTTCCCCGCATGTTCAAGGATCTTCGGCTTGGAAAGCTGTAGTGGAACGTGAGGGCCCCAGCACCAGACAAACAATATAAGAGGAAGCCCTTGGACATGTAATAACACAACATGTATATAATTTACTGAGGACTTCTCACAGCTGAACTACTGCACCCATTTAATGCACCAGAAAAATTAGCTAATTTCCAGGAGGACTCACACCATCACCTGTCATTCAGTCCCAATGTATGTTCTCTTAACAAAGCCTGAGGTTGCACTACTGAGACATTTTGATGACCACGTCTCTTGTTTTTACCTTATGTGGATACAAATCACCATCCACATCAATATCTACATTCTACCTGGTAACGTAAATGTAGGGACATTCAAATGGACAGTGATTTGGATCCACACAAAGTCTACATAACAGAATTTAAAAGGGTACATGGTGTCATCAGAATCTCAGTATTGCAGCCTCAGGCTTTGGGCCTGTAACTTCAAGTGAACAGATCTCAGCCTAGAAGTAATATATTATTAAACGGTTTTCACATTTTTAATGTTCACCAAAGGTCTTTTTATATTTTCTTGGTCTCAATTAAATCTCCGAGGCATAAAGAAAGGATGTACGCCAAAAATATAGCGTGAGACCTCCATTTTCTGCATGTTCTCACTACAGTTTTTAATTCTGAGGAGTAACTTAATTTGTCACAAGTCTGCACTCCATTTATAAAGGGCGTGCAACGTTTTGTACTCCAAAAAACTTCAGTCAGACAACGCCGGGTCAGGGAGTGTGTCCATTGTAGAAGTATTTTTATCAAGAAAAATGGCGCAGATGTGACAATTTATTTTGCGACATTTTGGAATTTTTTTCAAGGGTCTACTCCACTAGACAGCTCTTGCGTCAATTACACATATGTCCAGGCATCATCTTTGTAAATTTTCCACACGTCCAGTAAAAATGGCGCCATAGTCCTCTATATACTGGATCACTGATGAATGAGGCCGGAGTCGCCTTCTACTCTTGGAAGTATATATATTTATATATAGCACCCAATCAACTTGCAATTAAATTTGTCTGTAAGGCCAACTCCGTTAACCTGATTGTCTGGTCTCCCAGAAAACAAGGTCTCTCGTTTTTCTATCTTATTTTTATGTAGATGGGAGTCTTGCTTTTTGTATGTTGTCTTGGCATTTGGTAATGGAGAGCATTTAAAGTGACAGACACATCTAATTATTATTTTTTTTAAAATAAATATTTAATCTCTCATTTTCATCTATTTTAGAAAACTATTATGTTTGATGTTTAATATCAGATTTGAACTGAAGAAGCTGCTGCAGAGCAATAATGTATTTTCTTGTACAGTCTAATCTGATGTGATGATGGGACTGTCTGGCCTGTGATATCAGACATGTTTGCTGCTGTAATTTAAAAAACTAAAATATAAAAGGATTTTTATACAAAAAGTTGTATTGGTCCTAATTTAATTCTATTTTTTTCGGGTGGGGGGATCTTGCTGTCGGTTATATGAAACTAAAAATATGTCACTCAGGATCAGTACAGGATAAGTAATGTAATGTCATGTATGTACAACGTAATTCCACCAGCAGAATAGTGAGTGCAGCTCTGGGCTCTGGAGTATAATACAGGATGTAACTCAGGATCAGTACAGGATAAGTAATGCCATGTATGTACACAGTGACTCCACCAGCAGAATAGTGAGTGCAGCTCTGGAGTATAATACAGGATATAACTTAGGATCAGTACAGGATAAGTAATGTAATGTATGTACACAGTGACTCCGCCAGCAGAATAGTGAGTGCAGCTCTGGAGTATAATACAGGATATAACCCAGGATCAGTACAGGATAAGTAATGTAATGTATGTACACAGTGACTCCACCAGCAGAATAGTGAGTGCAGCTCTGGAGTATAATACAGGATGTAACTCAGGATCAGTACAGGATAAGTAATGTCATGTATATACAGGTGATTCATCCAGCAGAATAGTGAGTGCAGCTCAGGAGTATAATACAGGATGTAACTCAGGATCAGTACAGGATATGTAATCTATGTATACAGTGACTCCACCAGCAGAATAGTGAGTGCAGCTCTGGAGTATAATACAGGATGTAACTCAGGATCAGTACAGGATAAGTAATGTCATGTATATACAGGTGATTCATCCAGCAGAATAGTGAGTGCAGCTCAGGAGTATAATACAGGATATAACTCAGGATCAGTACAGGATATGTAATCTATGTATACAGTGACTCCACCAGCAGAATAGTGAGTGCAGCTCTGGAGTATAATACAGGATGTAACTCAGGATTAGTACAGGATAAGTAATGTATGTACACAGTGACTCCACCAGCAGAATAGTGAGTGCAGCTCTGGAGTATAATGCAGGATGTAACTCAGGATCAGTATAAGATAAGTAATGTAATGTATGTACACAGTGACACCACCAGCAGAATAGTGAGTTCAGCTCTGGAGTATAATACAGGATGTAGCGCAGGATCAGTACAGGATAAGTAATGTAATGTATATACACAGTGACTCCACCAGCAGAATAGTGAGTGCAGCTCTGGAGTATAATACAGGATGTAGCTCAGGATCAGTACAGGATAAGTAATGTAATGTATGTATACAGTGACTCCACCAGCAGAATAGTGAGTGCAGCTCTGGAGTATAATACAGGATGTAGCTCAGGATCAGTACAGGATAAGTAATGTAATGTATGTACACAGTGACTCCACCAGCAGAATAGTGAGTGCAGCTCTGGAGTATAATGCAGTATGTAAGTCAGGATCAGTATAGGATAAGTAATGTAATGTATGTACACAGTGACTCGACCAGCTGAATAGGGAGCACAGCTCTGGAGTATAATACAGGATGTAACTCCGGTTCAGTGCAGGATAAGTAATGTAATGTATGTACACAGTGACTCCACCAGCAGAATAGTGAGTGCAGCTCTGGAGTATAATACAGGATGTAACTCAGGATCAGTATAAGGTAAGTAATGGAATTAATATACACAGTGACTTTCTTGTTATATAATAAAAATGTTCACGTGCTTATCAGTTTTCCTGCCAGTTAGGACAGGAGCAAAAGGCCCTCAAACTATTCCCAAACAGTAGCCAGGTAAGCACCATCATAGGGGAGAAGGATTATTTATTGACCCCGATTCCCCTGTACTAATCCACAGGAAACCTTATCATGTGACTGTATCCAGGCTGATACAACATAGACTCACGCCGCCATCATTATACACAAGAAATTCAAGCGTCCCAATTTTTTTCAATTGTATTTTTTTCAAATTCAAAATTTCAAAACAAATTGTGACATCATCATTTTAACTTAAATAAATAAACAAGTCTTGTTAAATTTACTTTTAAATACTAGGAGATTCCTATAAGACTCTGGGATTTGGAATATATTATCTGTTTCATATATTTTCTATAAAAAGTCCACCTTGACGTGTTCTCCGGGTGGATCTCCGGCCTCGTCCGTCAGATCTCATGTATTGTTGTTGACGATCTTGTATTACGGCTCCAACCAGATTCTAAATTCGGCAAATGTGCGACAGATACATGACATGGGCCCTTGTCTTCTCCTGCACAAAGGGTCCATCCAAACGCAGCACCCCTTTATTGTGACCCAGTGCTGTAAACGTGACCAGAGTCCACCCTCACAGGTAGTCATCCTCGCTGGATGGGGAGTTTGAACCTTCAGTCTCTGAATCAGATGAGATTTGGTATTCTGTCCTGCTCATGTTCCAGACTTGGGGGGAAAACGTCTTACCCCAGCTACACGGATACCCCACAGACTTCAGGCAGTGGATAAGGTCTACCACAAGGTGCCAACGCTCCTCCGTTCACTTGCTCCCTTTAGCCCCCCGCTGTTTGCTCATTGATGTCAGCATCTGGCTGATGTAAGAGGTCAACAGATCGTCCATCTTGTAGCCCTGACAATAGGAAATCATGAAATTAATATTTGCGTTCACAAAGACGGAGTCCGCTAATCTCTCCTTCACCAATAATTGGAATCGGGGTTGCGACATGTTGTCTCCACTAACCTTTCCTGTTTTTACACCTATAGAACATAAACCTTTGTACTTAATTCCCCTATCTCTTCTTAGGTTTCCTATGAGGAAATGACATCAAACAAGTCTGTGCAGCAAGGAGAGGCAGTCTGTTGTACAGAAGATAGAATTTCCTCTGACCGGTTTGGCACATGTACTCAAATGGTTGTCACCTAGACCGGAAGCCATGTAGTTGCGAGGCATTCACACAGTATGCGGAATATAGTAAAGGGTGCTGTGAAGTGAAATACATATGTTCTGTAAAGAAAGGGGTGCTTTGGGCAGTGGTCATCGATGTTCCCAGAAATCTTCATATTGTACTTGACGATAGTCCCGATTTCAGTGGGACAATCCTGTGAATCGGACCGTGAAAGGGGTGGGGTTTTTTTGCGCAAATTTGCATGAAAAGTGACTGTTTCAAAACATTTTGGGGATATTTCTGGCTGGACCGGTGATGAATATCCTGATTTTGGGGATTTAAATGTTGGTATTCATGTTTGCGTTTGGCAGAAGTAGGGCCTGTGGGGCTCCTCAGCGGCCACTCTATGATTGTCTTTCGTGAAGGAACTGACCTGCACTTTCCAAAAAACGAATTTTTATTCAAATTTTTTTTAAAGTCATATAAAGATGCAGCCAAGGCTACAATGAAACCTCTAGTAATGTGAAATGTGTTCGCATTTCAGAACGATAAGATGGGATTTTTTGGACATGGCAGTGCCGGCAGTTCCTCCATGAAAGGTTCCTTCACGTCCATTGTCCCCGGGGTGCGCGGGCGGGGTGCGCTGGGTTGTGTTTGTACCACTGCCTGATGCTTCACTTACCAGGGAGGTCTCACACAGCAGTTTGCTGCCTCTCACCAGATTCCCAATGGTTATATGGAAGTAAGTGTTCCCACTGCTCCAGTTAGAGATCTTCGTGAAGGGATGTGTGGCCAAAATGTCCTGCAAATGAGACCAGCGGAGAGATTAGAGGAGCCGTATTATTGGCGAGAAATTTCATCACAGGGTGTAACTAGAAAGTGCTGGGCAACGATGCCTGTAAAAGTATAACTCCCAGCATGGCCTCATAAATGATGAGAGCATGCTGGGAGATGGGGGCAGGAGAAGCATCAAACACCTGACCAGACCCCTAAATAATTTCATACCACTTGATCAGCCCCCAAATTTCATCAAGTGTGTAGCTATAGGGATGCAGGGGTAGCAGTCACACCCGGGCCCTTGTGACTCAAGGAGCTGGAAAAACCCCTTTGCCACATAAGAAGTTACCAGTATAAATGTCTTATGGTAGATGGGGGTCCTCGTACACCTCTGCCAGACCCCAAACCAAACCCCTAAATTAATTCAGACCCAAAGTTTAATTCAAACCCCAAACCAGATCCCAAATTTTATTCAGACCCCTAAATTAATCAGATGCCAGATCAGACAAAAAATAAATACAATTAAGACCCTCTATAGAGCAGGACCCCTCTATTTACTTATCGCTCCAGGATTCTCTTCTTTTCTCTTCACATTCTTGTGTGCCAGGCCCTGGAAGGCTTGATGTGGCAGGGGGCCCAGTGGGCCCTCTAGTATATGGGGTCCAGTCGCAGCTACAAGCGCTGCGACCCCTATAGATACGCCAATAATCACAGCAACAAATGGTAAGAGTTTTGGTTTCTCAGGGCAGCAGATAATTCCCCCACCATGGGTCACAAATCCTCCCAGGCATAACTTTGGGGATGTCGTGGGGAGAACATATAAAACTGTCGGCATACGTCCACTATGATAGTGGGATGGGCACGATGGCGCACGTAAGAGACTCCAGGAATGATGTCAAACCTGTCCACCCCCCTCCCCCAGCACTATAATAAAACACCTGACTATATACTGTACCTTTGACTTCGGATCTATCAAGCTGACACCGTGCTTGTTGATCGCTATTAGGAGGATTTCGGGGAAGTGCGGCTCAGTGGTTTGCTGATGAAAAAAATGTCGAAAATAAAGTTATTCCAGGACTATATCGAACGACAACCCCCCTCCTGAAAGCCTTTACCGACCCTTCCGCAATCCCGCTACTTACTACAAAACCTGAAAATTAATGTGTGACTGCAGCGAACCCCGTGTGATACAGGAAGCTGAGATACGTGGAGCTGCTGGGTGGGGTGACAAGTCCTTCTAACCAAGGTCCATCATTTTACAGCTGCTTTAGGGCCACACCGTGGTCACCAATGATGTTCCTTCCCTGACTAACAAAATAGATGTTCTAGAGGGTCCATAATATTCCTTTTGTACCGCTTGACCCTGTAGAACCAGGACTCTGTTGGCCGGGACATGAGAACCCCAGTTGAACAAATGTTATATGGCGGAGGGTGTATCGGGGTTACCTGAATTTCCCAAAAATTGTGTGTTTAAAAATAGAGCAAACCGCTTACAGTCCATCCATTTAGACCAACGCTAATGGATCAGCAAACGCTTACAAACCATTGAGTGGTATGTCCTACCTTGACCTCAAAGAAAGCTGAACCAAACGTTGGCCACTTAAAGATAATCTTCAGAAAGGCAACCTTGGATTCCTCTCGCGTCTTTCCGGCGTGTTTATTGAAGTAGGCGATAATGGACTTTAGGGTGGGAACAAAAAAACGTATCTGTATCACTGTTCACTACTATGGAGATGTCTGTTCACTGTGTGACCTGCAGCCGCCACTAGGGGGAGATCACTGCATATAGCTCCCACTGAGTTGAGTGCTTGTTATATAAATGCAGGGAGCTCCCTCTTGTGGTGGCAGGAGGCAGCCAGAATTATTTCATTTATCAGAGCACCGATATACAGATTTATAATGAAATGTATCAGCACAAAATTTTGGATCTAAAAACGAAATAGGTGATATTGACTTTAATAAAGGATTAGTACATTCGGTGAATAGGGGGGTTCTGAGTTTTTCTATGATTTTGTGTTCTACTCACTCTCTTCCAGTCGTCTGGATTTAATTGCCGGATTAAGTCTTGAGGAACCAATTCCTTCAGCATTTTGGGAATGTTTGGGAAATAGGATTTATCGTCTTCATACTTGACTCTGTAGATGAGAGCCGCCAGCTGTAGGACGTCTTCCCGGGTGCACTTGTGGTAGCCACGCAGGTACTTTGGAAGCTCCTGGAACCAGAATATTTAGGGACAATGGTGGAAGACGTATCTATTCAAGTAGCAGGTATACGGTCCCACAAGGTAGGAACAACTTTCCCTCCTGTCCTGACAATACCAGCCCTACTGTACATGAAAACCCTAATCTAGTGGTACGAGATTATAAGTGACCTAATTGTATAACTATGGTATAAACCCAAACCTGGTAGTAGTGGAAGATGGAATCAGCCATCGAGTCCTTTCCAGGAATTGTACTGGTCCACAATTTCTTCATAAAGAACACTTGATAGGTGAGGGAAGGCACAATTCCTGAAAAACATACAAAGAAAAAATCTTCACAAAATATTCTGTATAACAGGAGCACTCATTCTGAGCCATACTTTTATTCATAGGGGGCAATGTTATATTAGTTATATTCTTGTACATAGGGGGCAGTATTATAGTAGTTATATTCTTGTATATAGGAGCAGTATTATAGTAGTTATATTCTTGTACATAGGGGCAGTATTATAGTAGTTATATTCTTGTATATAGGAGAAGTATTATAGTAGTTATATTCTTGTATATAGGAGGCAGTATTATAGTAGTTATATTCTTGTACATAGGAGCAGTATTATAGTAGTTATATTCTTGTATATAGGGGCAGTATTATAGTAGTTATATTCTTGTATATAGGGAGCAGTATTATAGTAGTTATATTATTGTATATAGGAGAGGATAGACGTGTGCTTGTGAGCTCCCTGTTAGGACTATGCATGGCTTCTGTCCCAGGTGGAGGGGAGGGGTCCTGGGCTGATGATCCTGGGAAAGCCCAGAGTCTGGAGTTTGACCTGCAGCATGGAGATGGTGGAGGTGATGATCTGGAAATGGTGGTTGGTGAGTCAACTGAATCTCATGATGTTGGTGAATTGTGCACAAAAATGACAAAGAAAAATATCTTTAAAATGGAAATGCAAGTTCGCAAATTGAGAACTGAAATTAACCAAGAGACTGATCCAAAGGCAAAGCTGATGAAATGTGAGTGTCTGGATGTTTGCACACGTGAGCTGGTTATATTGAAGGAGAGATTGCAGAAAGAATCATGCACAGTACCCAAAATAAAGAACTGGGCAATTGAGAACAAAAGGGAGACCAGAGCCCAAACTGTGAAGAGAAAAAATATCATTGCAAAAAAAGACACTGACTATAAGACTGTGTATAATATTGTGGAGCAGGGAAACCCTGGAAGATATGAGTGTGCAGTGGCTGGAGGTTCACAACTCCCATCATGTGTGGGGTCTGTGCAATCAGTCAACAAAAATGCTGCTAAAGCTGCAGAGAAATGTGTGCCAGCTGACGAGGGGTTAACTGCAGTAGACTCTATGTGCAGTACAGATGAAGGGAATGCGAGTAGCACTCCTGGGAGTGAGCAAGAAAGTGCCTCATGTCCTGATATTATAAGTGAGACCTCGCTCAGCGCGGTGATTGACAGTCTGATATCTGATGAACCAGCGGCACAGGCTGAGGCGGACATTGCAGACCCTGTTCTGGAGGTTCAGCCGTCCGCAGTGTCCGTGAATGGAGTACAGGTTACACAGCGATCAGGAGCAGACACCGGAGGATCTGCAGTACAATCAGCTGAGGAGAGGTCCAGTCCTGACCCACCTGCTGACAGACCTCAGTACAGGAGACTGTTCTCCAGCGTCACAAGACCGACTAACCCCACACCTCAGAGGAGGAACGCGGTCAGAATCAGGTACTCAGGACCAGAGGAAAACCTCCCCTCCAGACTCTACATTGGGAAAGTTTTGTTGAAGGAGTTTATGAAGTTTAAAGCTTCTGAGGTGTTCGCTCTGATCCACGTTCCCTCCAGCAGGAATTATGACATCAGTTTCAAGCTGCAATATAGTCTAGACTTATTCTGGAATATTTATAACGATACAAAGGAGCACGCGATGTGGGAGCATCTACATGTCATCCAGCTGACTAAACCCCAGGTAGTCACCGCCACCGTCCTGTTCCAGTCTGAGGTGGTGGCTCTGGCAGATTTGCAGCACTGGTTGAGCAGATATTGTGAGGTGAAGAGACTGCCAACAAAGATCTATGATGAGGAGGAGATCTGGAATGGAGGATATTCTGTCAAGATCCAGCTGGTTCAGGAGAATGGAGTGACCAGACATCTGCCGGACTCCTTCTACCTGGGCTCGGAGAGGGGCGTATGTTACTACCCTGGTCAACCGCGACTGTGCCATAGATGTGGGGGCAGACACCTGGCATTCAACTGTTCCCGTATTAAGTGCTCACTATGTGGTCAGTTTGGGCATGTGAAGGACTATTGTACAGGACCTGTCATCTGTAACCTGTGCTTAGGACCTGGACATACATTCCGGGAGTGTCCGCATGCAGAACATAATAAGGAGGAGACCTTTAAAGAAGCCATGGAGGAAGACCAGGAGGATGTCTCCATATTTGTAGATACAACCCCAGAACCTGGAAGTCCCAACGATGATGTGAGCCAAAGTACCAGAAACCCTGCTCCAGAGACGAATGTCCCATCTGTGGATGCTGCACAAGTATCACCAGCCACTGAGAATAGAGGCCATGCTAAAAGCGAAATATCCAGTCACTCTGTCACCAAAACATCTAAACATCTGCCCAACACCAGTAAGGAACCAGCTGATCCAGCCGCAGCGACCAGTAAGGAAACAGCTGGGCCAGCCGCAGCAACCAGTAAAGAACCAGCTGATCCAGCCGCAGCGACCAGTAAGGAACCAGCTGATCCAGCCGCAGCGACCAGTAAAAAACCAGCTGGGCCAGCCGCAGTGAACAGTAAGGAGCCAGCTGATCCAGCTGCAGTGAACAGTAAAAAACCAGCAGATCTAGCCGCAGCGACCAGTAAGGAACCAGCTGATCCAGCCGCAGCGACCAGTAAAGAACCAGCTGATCCAGCTGCAGTGAACAGTAAAAAACCAGCAGATCTAGCCGCAGCGACCAGTAAGGAACCAGCTGATCCAGCCGCAGCGACCAGTATCGATGAGGAGGGATTTCAGACGGTTAAAAGGAGAAGTAAAACAGATAATTCTACTAGGAAAAAAATCACTACTGCAAAGAAATCACCGGAGTCTCCAGTGCTGGCGATAACTGGGGGACGTTACTGTGTGCTGGGAGAAGATGACCAGGAAGAAGAAGCAGAGATGGAGCAAGTCTCCTCACACAACCCAGATGACGAACCTCAGGATGAAGATGCTGACCCCCCAATGTCCACCAAAAGATGGGGTGTTACAGGACATAGCAGTGGAAGACGGAAAAAATGTAGGAAAGACATGTAACCCGGATGAGGCTGAAAATCACCTCCTATTAATGTGAACAGTGTGAAGAATAGGAGCAGGCGGCAGGCGATATTCCAGCGTCTGTCTGACGACAAAACCAATGACATCTTTATACAAGAGACTTATCTACAGAGTAATGTCCCTGCTGTGTCCCTGCAGTCACCACATCTAGTGGGACAGTGAAACTCTCAGCTGCTGTATGGAGACTTCTAGCCCGAACTCCGTTTATATCATAGAGGTTCACTATATGTCATAAATGTGGTGACCGTGTACCCTCTGTGGTGTGCGCGATGCTGCCCGGGCACCAATAAAGAAGAACTTTCCTGTAATACTGTCTAGAATAATATCATACGTTTATTTTCTTTATCTGTTATGAGTATATTGCAAAGGTATTGTAATATTTTGTTGCAAGTTTTCAAATAAAAAAGATAATTATAGTAGTTATATTCTTGTATATAGGGAGCAGTATTATAGTAGTTATATTCTTGTATATAGGAGCAGTATTATAGTAGTTATATTATTGTATATAGGGGCAGTATTATAGTAGTTATATTCTTGTATATAGGAGCAGTATTATAGTAGTTATATTCTTGTATATAGGGGGCAGTATTATAGTAGTTATAGTCTTGTATATAGGAGGCAGTATTATAGTAGTTATATTCTTGTATATAGGGGGCAGTATTATAGTAGTTATAGTCTTGTATATAGGAGGCAGTATTATAGTAGTTATATTCTTGTATATAGGGAGCAGTATTATAGTAGTTATATTCTTGTACATAGGAAGCAGTATTATAGTAGTTATATTCTTGTACATAGGAGCAGTATTATAGTAGTTATATTCTTGTATATAGGGAGCAGTATTATAGTAGTTATATTCCTGTATATAGGAGCAGTAATATAGTAGTTATATTCTTGTATAAAGGGAGCAGTATTATAGTAGTTATATTCTTGTATATAGGGGCAGTATTATAGTAGTTATATTCTTGTATATAGGGGCAGTATTATAGTAGTTATATTCTTGTATATAGGGAGCAGTATTATAGTAGTTATATTCTTGTATATAGGGGGCAGTATTATAGTAGTTATATTCTTGTACATAGGAAGCAGTAGTATAGTAGTTATATTCTTGTACATAGGAGCAGTATTATAGTAGTTATATTCTTGTACATAGGAGCAGTATTATAGTAGTTATATTCTTGTATATAGGGAGCAGTATTATAGTAGTTATATTCTTGTATATAGGGAGCAGTATTATAGTAGTTATATTCTTGTATATAGGGGGCAGTATTATAGTAGTTATATTCTTGAATATAGGGGACAGTATTATAGTAGTTATATTCTTGTATATAGGGAGCAGTATTATAGTAGTTATATTATTGTATATAGAAGCAGTATTATAGTAGTTATATTCTTGTATATAGGGGCAGTATTATAGTAGTTATATTCTTGTATATAGGGGCAGTATTATAGTAGTTATATTATTGTATATAGGAGCAGTATTATAGTAGTTATATTCTTGTATATAGGAGCAGTATTATAGTAGTTATATTCTTGTATATAGGGGGCAGTATTATAGTAGTTATATTCTTGTATATAGGGGGCAGTATTATAGTAGTTATATTCTTGTACATAGGAGCAGTATTATAGTAGTTATATTCTTGTATAGAGGGGCAGTATTATAGTAGTTATATTCTTGTATATAGGGAGCAGTATTATAGTAGTTATATTCTTGTATATAGGGGCAGTATTATAGTAGTTATATTCTTGTACATAGGAGAAGTATTATAGTAGTTATATTCTTGTATATAGGAGCAGTATTATAGTAGTTATATTCTTGTATATAGGGGGCAGTATTATAGTAGTTATATTCTTGTATATAGGGGCAGTATTATAGTAGTTATATTCTTGTATATAGGGGGCAGTATTATAGTAGTTCTATTCTTGTATATAGGGGCAGTATTATAGTAGTTATATTCTTGTACATAGGAGCAGTATTATAGTAGTTATATTCTTGTATAGAGGGGCAGTATTATAGTAGTTATATTCTTGTATATAGGGAGCAGTATTATAGTAGTTATATTCTTGTATATAGGGGCAGTATTATAGTAGTTATATTCTTGTACATAGGAGAAGTATTATAGTAGTTATATTCTTGTATATAGGAGCAGCATTATAGTAGTTATATTCTTGTATATAGGGGTAGTATTATAGAAGTTATATTCTTGTATATAGGAGCAGTATTATAGTAGTTATATTATTGTATATAGGGGCAGTAGTATAGTAGTTATATTCTTGTATATAGGGGCAGTATTATTGTAGTTATATTCTTGTATATAGGGAGCAGTATTATAGTAGTTATATTCTTGTATATAGGGGTAGTATTATAGAAGTTATATTCTTGTACATAGGGAGCAGTAGTATAGTAGCTCTATTCTTGTACATATGAGAAGTATTATAGTAGTTCTATTCTTGAATATAGGAGGCAGTATTATAGTAATAGTCTTGTACATAGGAGCAGTATTATAGTAGTTATATTCTTGTATATAGGGGCAGTATTATAGTAGTTATATTCTTGTATATAGGGGGCAGTATTATAGTAGTTATATTATTGTATATAGGAGCAGTATTATAGTAGTTATATTCTTGTATATAGGAGCAGTATTATAGTAGTTATATTCTTGTATATAGGGGCAGTATTATAGCAGTTATATTATTGTATATAGGAGCAGTATTATAGTAGTTATATTCTTGTATATAGGAGCAGTATTATAGTAGTTATATTCTTGTATATAGGAGCAGTATTATAGTAGTTATATTCTTGTATATAGGGGGCAGTATTATAGTAGTTATATTCTTGTATATAGGGGGCAGTATTATAGTAGTTATATTCTTGTATATAGGGGGCAGTATTATAGTAGTTATATTCTTGTATATAGGGGCAGTATTATAGTAGTTATATTCTTGTATATGGGAGGCAGTATTATAGTAGTTATATTCTTGTATATGGGAGGCAGTATTATAGTAGTTATATTCTTGTACATAGGGGCAGTATTATAGTAGTTATATTCTTGTATATAGGAGCAGTATTAGGCTGGGTTCACACGTGGCGGAATTTCACTTAAATTCCGCTGCGGACACTCCGCAGCGTTAATCCGCAGCGGAGCCGTTTCTCCATTGACTTCCACTTTAATTTAGCAGTGTTCGTTTAGACGATGCGTAAAATTCCGCTGCGGAGCATAGGCTGCGGAGCGGAATTTGGTGTCCGCAGCATGCTCTGTCTGTTGCGGAGCAGTGGCAGACTGGTTGCGGACTCATGGCGGAATTTCTCCATTGACTTCAATGGAGATTCTAATTTCCGCAATGAAGTCCGCAGCTGTCATGCACATGTTATGTGTGCTGCGGATGCGTTTTGCTTTTTTAACTTGACATTTCTTCATTCTGGCTGGACCTATGTATTTCTAGGACTACAGCCAGACTGAGGAAGTCAATGGGGCTCCCGTAATGGCGGGAGCGTTGCTAGGAGACGTCAGTAAATAGTCACTGTCCAGGGTGCTGAAAGAGTTAAGCGATCGGCAGTAACTGTTTCTGCACCCGGGACAGTGACTACCGATCCCAATATACAGCAACCTGTAAAAAAATATAAGTTCATACTTACCGAGAACTCCCTGCTTCTGTCTCCAGTCCGGCCTCCCAGGATGACGTTTCAGTCTAAGTGACGGCTGCAGCCAATCACAGGCCAAGCACAGGCTGCAGCGGTCACATGGACTGCCGCGTCATCCAGGGAGGTCGGGCTGGATGCCGAAGGAGGGACGCGTCACCAAGACAACGGCCGGTAAGTATGAATTTCTTTGACTGTCACAAGGGAAAGTGCTGTCCCTTCTCTCTATCCTGCACTGATAGGGAGAAGGGAAGCACTTTTACCGCAGTCCGCAGGAGCTGGTCCGCATCAATTTACTGCACATTTTGGGCAGATCCGCAGCAGAATCTGCAACGCAGATTCTGTGCGGCATTAATGCGGACAGTTGCGGAGGAAATCCGCCACGTGTGGCCATGCCCTTATAGTAGTTATATTCTTGTATATAGGGGCAGTATTATAGTAGTTATATTCTTGTACATAGGAGAAGTATTATAGTAGTTATATTCTTGTATATAGGGGCAGTATTATTGTAGTTATATTCTTGTATATAGGGAGCAGTATTATAGTAGTTATATTCTTGTATATAGGGGTAGTATTATAGTAGTTATATTCTTGTATATAGGGGCAGTATTATAGTAGTTATATTCTTGTATATAGGGAGCAGTATTATAGTAGTTATATTCTTGTATATAGGGAGCAGTATTATAGTAGTTATACTCTTGTTTCTAGGGGGGCAGTAGTATAGTAGTTATATTCTTGTACATAGGAGAAGTATTATAGTAGTTATATTCTTGTATATAGGAGCAGTATTATAGTAGTTATGTTCTTGTATATAGGAGCAGTATTATAGTAGTTATATTCTTGTATATAAGGGGCAGTATTATAGTAGTTATATTCTTGTATATAAGGGCAGTATTATAGTAGTTATATTCTTGTATATAGGGAGCAGTATTATAGTAGTTATATTCTTGTATATAGGAGCAGTATTATAGTAGTTATATTCTTGTATATAGGGGCAGTATTATAGTAGTTATATTCTTGTATATAGGGAGCAGTATTATAGTAGTTATATTCTTGTATATAGGAGCAGTATTATAGTAGTTATATTCTTGTATATAGGGGCAGTATTATAGTAGTTATATTCTTGTATATAGGGGCAGTATTCTAGTAGTTATATTCTTGTATATAGGGGCAGTATTATAGTAGTTATATTATTGTATATAGGAGCAGTATTATAGTAGTTATATAATTGTATATAGGAGCAGTATTATAGTAGTTATATTCTTGTATATAGGAGCAGTATTATAGTAGTTATATTCTTGTATATAGGGGCAGTATTATAGTAGTTATATTATTGTATATAGGAGCAGTATTATAGTAGTTATATTCTTGTATATAAGGGGCAGTATTATAGTAGTTATATTCTTGTATATAGGAGGCAGTATTATAGTAGTTATATTCTTGTATATAGGAGCAGTATTATAGTAGTTATATTCTTGTATATAGGAGCAGTATTATAGTAGTTATATTCTTGTATATAGGGGCAGTATTATAGTAGTTATATTCTTGTATATAGGGGCAGTATTATAGTAGTTATATTCTTGTATATAGGGAGCAGTATTATAGTAGTTATATTCTTGTATATAGGGAGCAGTATTATAGTAGTTATACTCTTGTATCTAGGGGGGCAGTATTATAGTAGTTATATTCTTTTATATAGGGGTAGTATTATAGTAGTTATATTATTGTACATAGGAAGCAGTAGTATAGTAGTTATATTCTTGTACATAGGAGAAGTATTATAGTAGTTATATTCTTGTATATAGGAGGCAGTATTATAGTAGTTATATTCTTGTATATAGGGGCAGTATTATAGTAGTTATATTCTTGTATATAGGGAGCAGTATTATAGTAGTTATATTCTTGTATATAGGGGCAGTATTAAAGTAGTTATATTATTGTATATAGGAGCAGTATTATAGTAGTTATATTCTTGTATATAGGGGCAGTATTATAGTAGTTATATTCTTGTATATAGGGGCAGTATTATAGTAGTTATATTCTTGTATATAGGGAGCAGTATTATAGTAGTTATATTCTTGTATATAGGGAGCAGTATTATAGTAGTTATACTCTTGTATCTAGGGGGGCAGTATTATAGTAGTTATATTCTTTTATATAGGGGTAGTATTATAGTAGTTATATTATTGTACATAGGAAGCAGTAGTATAGTAGTTATATTCTTGTACATAGGAGAAGTATTATAGTAGTTATATTCTTGTATATAGGAGGCAGTATTATAGTAGTTATATTCTTGTATATAGGGGCAGTATTATAGTAGTTATATTCTTGTATATAGGGAGCAGTATTATAGTAGTTATATTCTTGTATATAGGGGCAGTATTATAGTAGTTATATTATTGTATATAGGAGCAGTATTATAGTAGTTATATTCTTGTATATAGGAGCAGTATTATAGTAGTTATATTCTTGTATATAGGGGCAGTATTATAGTAGTTATATTATTGTATATAGGAGCAGTATTATAGTAGTTATATTCTTGTATATAAGGGGCAGTATTATAGTAGTTATATTCTTGTATATAGGAGGCAGTATTATAGTAGTTATATTCTTGTATATAGAAGCAGTATTATAGTAGTTATATTCTTGTATATAGGGGCAGTATTATAGTAGTTATATTCTTGTATATAGGGAGCAGTATTATAGTAGTTATATTCTTGTATATAGGGAGCAGTATTATAGTAGTTATACTCTTGTATCTAGGGGGGCAGTAGTATAGTAGTTATATTCTTGTACATAGGAGAAGTATTATAGTAGTTATATTCTTGTATATAGGAGCAGTATTATAGTAGTTATGTTCTTGTATATAGGAGCAGTATTATAGTAGTTATATTCTTGTATATAAGGGGCAGTATTATAGTAGTTATATTCTTGTATATAGGGGCAGTATTATAGTAGTTATATTCTTGTATATAGGGAGCAGTATTATAGTAGTTATATTCTTGTATATAGGAGCAGTATTATAGTAGTTATATTCTTGTATATAGGAGCAGCATTATAGTAGTTATATTCTTGTATATAGGGGCAGTATTATAGTAGTTATATTCTTGTATATAGGGGCAGTATTATAGTAGTTATATTCTTGTATATAGGGAGCAGTATTATAGTAGTTATATTCTTGTATATAGGGGCAGTATTATAGTAGTTATATTATTGTATATAGGAGCAGTATTATAGTAGTTATATTCTTTTATATAGGAGCAGTATTATAGTAGTTATATTCTTGTATATAGGGGCAGTATTATAGTAGTTATATTATTGTATATAGGAGCAGTATTATAGTAGTTATATTCTTGTATATAAGGGGCAGTATTATAGTAGTTATATTCTTGTATATAGGAGGCAGTATTATAGTAGTTATATTCTTGTATATAGGAGCAGTATTATAGTAGTTATATTCTTGTATATAGGGGCAGTATTATAGTAGTTATATTCTTGTATATAGGGGCAGTATTATAGTAGTTATATTCTTGTATATAGGGAGCAGTATTATAGTAGTTATATTCTTGTATATAGGGAGCAGTATTATAGTAGTTATACTCTTGTATCTAGGGGGGCAGTATTATAGTAGTTATATTCTTTTATATAGGGGTAGTATTATAGTAGTTATATTATTGTACATAGGAAGCAGTAGTATAGTAGTTATATTCTTGTACATAGGGGCAGTATTATAGTAGTTATATTCTTGTATATAGGAGGCAGTATTATAGTAGTTATATTCTTGTATATAGGGGCAGTATTATAGTAGTTATATTCTTGTATATAGGGAGCAGTATTATAGTAGTTATATTCTTGTATATAGGAGCAGTATTATACTAGTTATATTCTTGTATATAGGGGCAGTATTATAGTAGTTATGTTCTTGTATATAGGGGCAGTATTATAGTAGTTATATTTTTGTATATAGGGGCAGTATTATAGTAGTTATATTCTTGTATATAGGGAGCAGTATTATAGTAGTTATATTCTTGTATATAGGAGCAGTATTATACTAGTTATATTCTTGTATATAGGGGCAGTATTATAGTAGTTATGTTCTTGTATATAGGGGCAGTATTATAGTAGTTATAGTCTTGTATATAAGGGGCAGTATTATAGTAGTTCTATTCTTGTATAGGGCATGACCACACGTGGCGGATTTCCTCCGCAACTGTCCGCATCAATGCCGCACAGAATCTGCGTTGCAGATTCTGCTGCGGATCTGCACAAAATGTGCAGTAAATTGATGCGGACTAGCTGCTGCGGACTGCGGTAAAAGTACTTCCCTTCTCCCTATCAGTGCAGGATAGAGAGAAGGGACAGCACTTTCCCTTGTGAAAGTCAAAGAAATTCATACTTACCGCCCGTTGTCTTGGTGACGCGTCCCTCCTTCGGCATCCAGCCCGACCTCCCTGGATGACGCGGCAGTCCATGTGACCGCTGCAGCCTGTTATTAGCCTGTGATTGGCTGCAGCCGTCACTTAGACTGAAACGTCATCCTGGGAGGCCGGACTGGAGACAGAAGCAGGGAGTTCTCGGTAAGTATGAACTTCATTTTTTTTTTTACAGATAGATGTATATTGGGATCGGTAGTCACTGTCCCGGGTGCAGAAACAGTTACTGCCGATCGCTTAACTCTTTCAGCACCCTGGACAGTGACTATTTACTGACGTCTCCTAGCAACGCTCCCGTCATTACGGGAGCCCCATTGACTTCCTCAGTCTGGCTGTAGACCTAGAAATACATAGGTCCAGCCAGAATGAAGAAATGTCAAGTTAAAAAAGCAAGACGGATCCGCAGCACACATAACATGTGCATGACAGCTGCGGACTTCATTGCGGAAATTAGAATCTCCATTGAAGTCAATGGAGAAATTCCGCCATGAGTCCACCACTGCTCCGCAACAGACAGAGCATGCTGCGGACACCAAATTCCGCTCCGCAGCCTATGCTCCGCAGCGGAATTTTACGCCTCGTCTAAACGAACACTGCTAAATTAAAGTGTAAGTCAATGGACAAACGGCTCCGCTGCGGATTAACGCTGCGGAGTGTCCGCAGCGGAATTTAAGTGAAATTCCGCCACGTGTGAACCCAGCCATATAGGGGGCAGTATTATAGTAGTTATATTCTTGTATATAGGGGGCAGTATTATAGTAGTTATATTCTTGTATATAGGAGGCAGTATTATAGTAGTTATATTCTTGTATATAGGGGGCAGTATTATAGAGGTTATATTCTTGTATATATGGAGTCAGTATTATAATAGTTATATTCTTGTATATAGGGGGCAGTATTATAGTAGTTATATTCTTGTATATAGGGGGCAGTATTATAGTAGTTATATTCTTGTATATAGGGGGCAGTATTATAGTAGTTATATTCTTGTATATAGGGGGCAGTATTATAGTAGTTATATTCTTGTATATAGGAGCAGTATTATAGTAGTTTTATTCTTGTATATAGGGGGCTGTATTATAGTAGTTATATTCTTGTATATAGGAGCAGTATTATAGTAGTTATATTCTTGTATATAGGGGCAGTATTATAGTAGTTATATTCTTGTATATAGGAGCAGTATTATAGTAGTTATATTATATATAGGAACAGTATTATAGTAGTTATATTCTTGTATATAGGGGCAGTATTATAGTAGTTATATTCTTGTATATAGGGGCAGTATTATAGTAGTTATATTCTTGTATATAGGGAGCAGTATTATAGTAGTTATATTCTTGTATATAGGAGCAGTATTATAGTAGTTATATTCTTGTATATAGGGGCAGTATTATAGTAGTTATGTTCTTGTATATAGGAGCAGTATTATAGTAGTTATATTATTGTATATAGGAACAGTATTATAGTAGTTATATTCTTTCATATATGGGCAGTATTACAGTAGTTATATTCTTGTATATAGGAGGCAGTATTATAGTAGTTATATTCTTGTATATAGGGGCAGTATTATAGTAGTTATATTCTTGTATATAGGAGCAGTATTATAGTAGTTATATTATTGTATATAGGAACAGTATTATAGTAGTTATATTCTTGCATATATGGGCAGTATTACAGTAGTTATATTCTTGTATATAGGAGGCAGTATTATAGTAGTTATATTCTTGTATATAGAGCAGTATTATAGTAGTTATATTCTTGTATATAGGAGCAGTATTATAGTAGTTATATTCTTGTATATAGAGGCAGTATTATAGAAGTTATATTCCTGTATATAGGGGCAGTATTATAGTAGTTATATTCTTGTATATAGGAGACATATTATCGTAGTTATATTCCTGTATATGGGGGCAGTATTATAGTGGTTATATTCTTGTATATAGGAGCAGCATTATAGTAGTTATATTCTTGTATATAGGAGCAGTATTATAGTAGTTATATTATTGTATATAGGAGCAGTATTATAGTAGTTATATTCTTGTATATAGGGGCAGTATTATAGTAGTTATATTCCTGTATATAGGAACAGTATTATAGTAGTTATATTCTTGTATACAGGGGGCAGTATTATAGTAGTTATAATCTTGTATATAGGGGCAGTATTATAGTAGTTATATTCTTGTATATAGGGAGCAGTATTATAGTAGTTATATTCTTGTATATAGGAGCAGTATTATACTAGTTATATTCTTGTATATAGGGGCAGTATTATAGTAGTTATGTTCTTGTATATAGGGGCAGTATTATAGTAGTTATATTCTTGTATACAAGGGGCAGTATTATAGTAGTTATATTCTTGTATATAGGGGGCAGTATTATAGTAGTTATATTCTTGTATATAGGGGGCAGTATTATAGTAGTTATATTCTTGTATATAGGAGGCAGTATTATAGTAGTTATATTCTTGTATATAGGAGCAGTATTATAGTAGTTATATTCTTGTATATAGGAGCAGTATTATACTAGTTATATTCTTGTATATAGGGGCAGTATTATAGTAGTTATATTATTGTATATAGGAACAGTATTATAGTAGTTATATTCTTGCATATATGGGCAGTATTACAGTAGTTATATTCTTGTATATAGGAGGCAGTATTATAGTAGTTATATTCTTGTATATAGGGGCAGTATTATAGTAGTTATATTCTTGTATATAGGAGCAGTATTATAGTAGTTATATTATTGTATATAGGAACAGTATTATAGTAGTTATATTCTTGCATATATGGGCAGTATTACAGTAGTTATATTCTTGTATATAGGAGGCAGTATTATAGTAGTTATATTCTTGTATATAGAGCAGTATTATAGTAGTTATATTCTTGTATATAGGAGCAGTATTATAGTAGTTATATTCTTGTATATAGAGGCAGTATTATAGAAGTTATATTCCTGTATATAGGGGCAGTATTATAGTAGTTATATTCTTGTATATAGGAGACATATTATCGTAGTTATATTCCTGTATATGGGGGCAGTATTATAGTGGTTATATTCTTGTATATAGGAGCAGCATTATAGTAGTTATATTCTTGTATATAGGAGCAGTATTATAGTAGTTATATTATTGTGTATATAGGAGCAGTATTATAGTAGTTATATTCTTGTATATAGGGGCAGTATTATAGTAGTTATATTCCTGTATATAGGAACAGTATTATAGTAGTTATATTCTTGTATACAGGGGGCAGTATTATAGTAGTTATAATCTTGTATATAGGGGCAGTATTATAGTAGTTATATTCTTGTATATAGGGAGCAGTATTATAGTAGTTATATTCTTGTATATAGGAGCAGTATTATACTAGTTATATTCTTGTATATAGGGGCAGTATTATAGTAGTTATGTTCTTGTATATAGGGGCAGTATTATAGTAGTTATATTCTTGTATACAAGGGGCAGTATTATAGTAGTTATATTCTTGTATATAGGGGGCAGTATTATAGTAGTTATATTCTTGTATATAGGGGGCAGTATTATAGTAGTTATATTCTTGTATATAGGAGGCAGTATTATAGTAGTTATATTCTTGTATATAGGAGCAGTATTATAGTAGTTATATTCTTGTATATAGGAGCAGTATTATACTAGTTATATTCTTGTATATAGGGGCAGTATTATAGTAGTTATATTATTGTATATAGGAACAGTATTATAGTAGTTATATTCTTGCATATATGGGCAGTATTACAGTAGTTATATTCTTGTATATAGGAGGCAGTATTATAGTAGTTATATTCTTGTATATAGGGGCAGTATTATAGTAGTTATATTCTTGTATATAGGAGCAGTATTATAGTAGTTATATTATTGTATATAGGAACAGTATTATAGTAGTTATATTCTTGCATATATGGGCAGTATTACAGTAGTTATATTCTTGTATATAGGAGGCAGTATTATAGTAGTTATATTCTTGTATATAGAGCAGTATTATAGTAGTTATATTCTTGTATATAGGAGCAGTATTATAGTAGTTATATTCTTGTATATAGAGGCAGTATTATAGAAGTTATATTCCTGTATATAGGGGCAGTATTATAGTAGTTATATTCTTGTATATAGGAGACATATTATCGTAGTTATATTCCTGTATATGGGGGCAGTATTATAGTGGTTATATTCTTGTATATAGGAGCAGCATTATAGTAGTTATATTCTTGTATATAGGAGCAGTATTATAGTAGTTATATTATTGTATATAGGAGCAGTATTATAGTAGTTATATTCTTGTATATAGGGGCAGTATTAGGCTGGGTTCACACGTGGCGGAATTTCACTTAAATTCCGCTGCGGACACTCCGCAGCGTTAATCCGCAGCGGAGCCGTTTCTGCATTGACTTCCACTTCTATTTAGAAGTGTTCGTTTAGACGATGCGTAACATTCCGCTGCGGAGCATAGGCTGCGGAGCGGAATTTGGTGTCCGCAGCATGCTCTGTCTGTTGCGGAGCAGTGGCGGACTCATGGCGGAATTTCTCCATTGACTTCAATGGAGATTCTAAGTTCCGCAATGAAGTCCGCAGCTGTCATGCACATGTTATGTGTGCTGCGGATGCGTCTTGCTTTTTTGCCATGACATTTCTTCATTCTGGCTGGACCTATGTATTTCTAGGTCTACAGCCAGACTGAGGAAGTCAATGGGGCTCCCGTAATGACGGGAGCGTTGCTAGGAGACGTCAGTAAATAGTCACTGTCCAGGGTGCTGAAAGAGTTAAGCCATCGGCAGTAACTGTTTCTGCACCCGGGACAGTGACTACCGATCACAATATACAGCAACCTGTAAAAAAATAAGTTCATACTTACCGAGAACTCCCTGCTTCTGTCTCCAGTCCGGCCTCCCAGGATGACGTTTCAGTCTAAGTGACGGCTGCAGCCAATCACAGGCCAAGCACAGGCTGCAGCGGTCACATGGACTGGCGCGTCATCCAGGGAGGTCGGGCTGGATGCCGAAAGAGGGACGCGTCACCAAGACAACGGCCGGTAAGTATGAAATTCGTTTACTTTCACTAGGGAAAGTGCTGTCCCTTCTCTCTATCCTGCACTGATAGGGAGAAGGGAAGCACTTTTCCCGCAGTCCGCAGCAGCTAGTCCGCATCAATTTACTGCACATTTTGTGCAGATCCGCAGCAGAATCTGCAACGCAGATTCTGTGCGGCATTGATGCGGACAGTTGCGGACGAAATCCGCCACGTGTGGTCATGCCCTTATAGTAGTTAAATTCCTGTATATAGGAACAGTATTATAGTAGTTATATTCTTGTATACAGGGGGCAGTATTATAGTAGTTATAATCTTGTATATAGGGGCAGTATTATAGTAGTTATATTTTTGTATATAGGGGCAGTATTATAGTAGTTATATTCTTGTATATAGGGAGCAGTATTATAGTAGTTATATTCTTGTATATAGGAGCAGTATTATACTAGTTATATTCTTGTATATAGGAGCAGTATTATACTAGTTATATTCTTGTATATAGGGGCAGTATTATAGTAGTTATGTTCTTGTATATAGGGGCAGTATTATAGTAGTTATATTCTTGTATACAAGGGGCAGTATTATAGTAGTTATATTCTTGTATATAGGGGGCAGTATTATAGTAGTTATATTCTTGTATATAGGGGGCAGTATTATAGTAGTTATATTCTTGTATATAGGAGGCAGTATTATAGTAGTTATATTCTTGTATATAGGGGGCAGTATTATAGTGGTTATATTCTTGTATATATGGAGTCAGTATTATAATAGTTATATTCTTGTATATAGGGGGCAGTATTATAGTAGTTATATTCTTGTATATAGGGGGCAGTATTATAGTAGTTATATTCTTGTATATAGGGGGCAGTATTATAGTAGTTATATTCTTGTATATAGGAGCAGTATTATAGTAGTTATATTCTTGTATATAGGGGCAGTATTATAGTAGTTTTATTCTTGTACATAGGGGCAGTATTATAGTAGTTATATTCTTGTATATAGGAGCAGTATTATAGTAGTTATATTCTTGTATATAGGGGCAGTATTATAGTAGTTATATTCTTGTATATAGGAGCAGTATTATAGTAGTTATATTATATATAGGAACAGTATTATAGTAGTTATATTCTTGTATATAGGGGCAGTATTATAGTAGTTATATTCTTGTATATAGGGGCAGTATTATAGTAGTTATATTCTTGTATATAGGGAGCAGTATTATAGTAGTTATATTCTTGTATATAGGAGCAGTATTATAGTAGTTATATTCTTGTATATAGGGGCAGTATTATAGTAGTTATGTTCTTGTATATAGGAGCAGTATTATAGTAGTTATATTATTGTATATAGGAACAGTATTATAGTAGTTATATTCTTGCATATATGGGCAGTATTACAGTAGTTATATTCTTGTATATAGGAGGCAGTATTATAGTAGTTATATTCTTGTATATAGGGGCAGTATTATAGTAGTTATATTCTTGTATATAGGAGCAGTATTATAGTAGTTATATTATTGTATATAGGAACAGTATTATAGTAGTTATATTCTTGCATATATGGGCAGTATTACAGTAGTTATATTCTTGTATATAGGAGGCAGTATTATAGTAGTTCTATTCTTGTGTATAGAGCAGTATTATAGTAGTTATATTCTTGTATATAGGAGCAGTATTATAGTAGTTATATTTTTGTACATAGGTGCAGTATTACAGTAGTTATAGTCTTGTATACAGGGAGCAGTATTATAGTAGTTATATTCTTGTATATAGAGCAGTATTATAGTAGTTATATTCTTGTATATAGGGGCAGTATTATAGTAGTTATAGTCTTGTACATAGGGGCAGTAATATAGTCGTTATATTCTTGTACATAGGGGCAGTATTATAGTAGTTATATTCTTGTATATAGGGGCAGTATTATAGTAGTTATAGTCTTGTATATAGGAGCAGTATTATAGTAGTTACAGTTCTGTAGGTAGCTGGCAATATTACATAAAAATACTACGAGCACTATAATACATTTTTGTACATCACCTCAGGTTACTTCTTACCATCCTTGGAAGGTCTGGCTTTCTTTATCCAGTCTGTCAGATGTCGGACGAAATCAAAGAAAAAGTCTCCTTCTGGGACACTTATTACCTGCAAAAAATAAATTTATATGTATTTAAAAAAAAAAAAAGATTCTTTAACTGATAGGAAGAGTAAATAAAATCCGGACCTATCACTTAGATTAATAATAGGTTTTTAGAAGTGTGATTTTACGGTTACCATTGACATTATAGCGTAAATCACATTTTAAAACCATGTATAAATTAAGAAGACTGTGGTATATGTGATTACTGCCCGATATAATGTACAAATGACTTACATTTAACGGCTCTTTATTGCCACTTGTGTCCAAAACTGGTACTGCTACTTTTTGTTGTTGGTTTGGTTAACAATACCAGCAAAGCTTTCCATAGTATTAATAATACGAGTTATAAACCCTCCAACAGTTCTTTATTTATTAGCATAAAATTGTGGAAGTCGCAGCGGCCTCCAAAAGACTTAGTTCAAGAGCTTTAAAATAAAGATATCGCTAAACATGCAATTCCTCCCATTAGTTCCGCTTTATTGATGTCCTCATTTAAAAGGATCTTCCCTGGTGACACTCATTTTATCCTCAATTTGTCGACCTTCCCAGCCACAGAGTTGACAGACTCACATAACCTCATTTCATATGCCCCATCCCCCCTCCAGTCTTACCTTATCGGATATCTTCACAAACAGACTGAAGCCTTCTGAGGATTTTAGAAGCAGCCGGTTAGCAATATCTTGGCAGAAATCCTTGGCTTTGGTGCTTGACTCCACTTCAAACGCCTGAAAGAGAAGAAGCGGTATGAACGTCCACGGTGACACTTTGGGATAATATTCTATCTACAAAGCCGGGAAAGAAAACCCGGCGGATTCCAATATCAATCCCGCCATACAGTGAAGCTTTGTAGTACACGGGAAGATGCTGCTCCGGTTTGTCCTAGACAGAGGTGGAGGAACTTGACCGACACAGATTTTTCTACAATCACATGGATCGGCTTCATTCCATATACTGACGCATTTCACACCAATATTTCTTGCTTTGTTTGAGATTGTTCTGGTTGGCTACATGTTGGTCTTTGTAAACTGCCTACAGACTGGTTTACGTCCATAAACCCTCATAGTCTGGGCGACTACTACTAGTCTAGCACTGTGCACTTTTTACTGTCGGCCCTAGATGCTCCAATAATTGGATGGCTGGAGAGATAACCGTCACAACAATTGGCAAGTCATGACGTCTAGGCTTGTAGCCTCCAACAATAATTGACCCAAACGTTCCATTGCAGACAATTTAGGGTTAGTTCACATGCCAGATTTTGCGTCGTGGGTACCGCCAAGGAACTATTCCTGCCAACGGCAGGAAGATTCCTCCCACTGACAACAATGAGAGGTTCGGGCAATTTCCGCCCGAAGATCAAGCAGGACGCTTCTTTTTTCCAGCTAGCTAGAGGCAAGAAGAAGCATCCGACTCCCATTGAAATGAATAGGAGGTGGAATTTTTGCGCTGGGATTTTCCTCTGTGTGAACATACCCTTAGGCCACGTTCCCACGAGACGGATACGCTGCGTAAAAACTGCGCAGCGTATCCAATCTGGAACCCGCAGTACAGTCCACCCGAAAAACCGCACCGGTAAAAAACGCGCAGCGTATCCAACCTGGAACCCGAAGTACAGTCCACCCGAAAAACCGCACTGGTAAAAAACGCTCATACTTACCTAGGCCGTTGTTATGGCGACGCGTCCCTCCTGTGCAGTCCGGTCAGGCATCCCTGGATGACGCTGCAGCCCATGTGACTGCTGCAGCCTGTGATTGGCTGCAGCGGTCACATGGGATGCAACGTCATCCCAAGAGGATGGACTGGACGAAGAAACAGAGACTTCAGGGTAAGTATGTTTATTTTTATTGTTCTGCAGTTGCGATTTTTGCGGCGCAATCGATGCGAAAACACCACAAAAGTCGCAACACTTGGCTTTCTGTTGCGGGTTTTGAATCCTCATTGAATTCAATGGGGAAAACCCCAGATGGAAAATCAACTAAAACGTTTACGCTACGTGGGAACCCGGCCTTAGGGGTATAAAGAAGATCCTTATCTGAGTGCTGGGCCCATTAGATCCCTGGATTTTTTCTTGGATATCGGAGATATCTACCGATGCACTCGGCGCCTTATATATCGTTCGGGTCAATAGTAGCGCTGGGTTTATTCACTTTTATTTATGTATTTTCATGCTTTTACTCCATTTATTTTCACCCTTCTCTCACCTCATCTGTGTCATCGGGGAAGTACACTTTGTGGAATATTTGTGTCGTTTTATGTTGAATGGCTTCTACTTCAACCAAATGTGGTGGATACTTTCTGGAGCCGTTCCTAAAAAAAAAAAGAAGCAAAAAGAACAAGCAGGATTCTGTAAGTTAGATATAGGTCGCTGGAAAATGTACATATTATAATGGTTCTCCATTTTCAAGACCTCTGCTTGCTGCCAGTGAGTGTGAGCATTCTTGTTTAGGGGCTGAAAACTTGTACAGACCTAAGACTTCTCACAGTTGAGGGTTTGTTACAATGTATCTCAGCTGTAAGAAGTATTAGTTATGCACAGGTTTTAAGACACTGGCTGTAAACAGAAATGTACCTATTCACTGAAAGCAAGAAAACATGTGACCAAGTAGCTGGCACCTTTATAGAAGCCTTATCTGTGTGCAATTATAATCCTAGACAGCCCCCCCCCCCACCCCGACCCTTGTAAATCCGTATTTCACACCTGTGCTACCTCCTCCATTTAACATTGTGGCTTGTCTGCATCCTGCTGGGCAGTGGTGTCTAAACCTGCCCCTGTATCAGTAAATATGGCATTTTTCGGTGATTTTAAATCAATTTGATCCCATTTTTGTGATTCATTCACTGAAAGCAAGCCGAGATCTTGAAGCTGGTGAAGACTTGAAACACAACGTATATTAGAGAGTTGCAGAACTCTTCATTAAACATAAAACCATTGACATGAAAACCAGAAACCCCCCCAACGCTTCTTTGTTTGACTTTTACTGTTGATATATAATGTTTTATCCTCCAGTCACATCCAGAGCTGCATTTAGAACTTTGAAGTTTGTCACTTGTGCTGACAGACACCCCTAAAAGCATTGCTTAGAAACTATAACGGACTGTGAATTAATGTCGTTTATTATGGGACTAGTAAGGATTATGGAGTAATGTAGAGTAATGTACAGTGACTGTAGACCATTCCCTGTAGACCCTGATCCTGCAGGGGGCAGCAGTGAGGTGTCAGGTCCTGCAGCTTTAGGCCAAATGGATTTTGTTGCAAAAAATATGCAGCATAAGAGTGGCAGCAGAGGGGGTGAGATTTGATAAGCGGAAAAAAACTCTGAAATTAACCTGCGGTGCGTTTATTTTTTTTTAATCCGCAGCGTGTCAATTGTATTTGCGTAATCGCTGCTTTTTAGTTCCGGGTTTTCCCCATTGAATTCACTGGGAAGTAAAACCAGTGAATAATTGCAGACCTTCGATTCCGCAGCAAAGATTGTAACTCAGAAAAAAAAAAAATCTTATACTTTCCCAGAATCCTGTGCTGCTTCAGCCAGCCCGGCCTCTTCGGATGACGTTTCATCCCATGTGACCGCAGCAGCCAATCACAGGCCGCAGTGGTCACATGGGATATAACGTAGTCTCAGTAGGCTGGGCTGCAGGACGGCAGAGGGACGCCTCACCAAGGGTACGGGAACATATGAAACTTTTTGTTCTTTAGTGTGCCGTTCTCCGCAGCGGACATTCCGGATAGAAAAACTGCACCACAATTTGGTGCGTTTTTTTCAGCCGGATTTCCCTGTGGCGACCAGGACGGGACGTTGCGTACTTTTATGCAGCGTATCCGCCCTGTGTGAACATTTCCTTACAGATTACAAGTTAATAGCTGGATATACATAGTTACATAGGGTGAAAAAAGACACCGGTCCATCCGGTTCAACCTTTGTCAATAAATTACCCATCATTCATTGCTTGATTAATTATAACCCTCAATGCAATCCGTAAATACATAGGCATCTCGCCTTTCTTTAAATGCGGACATCGTTTCCGCCATCACTACCTCTTGTGGTCGAGCGTTCCATAGCTTGACCACTTTAAGTGCTTGTTCACACACAACGGAATTGTTGCAGACAATTTCTGCAGCAATTCCGTTGAAAGTCAAAGGCAAAAACGCACCATGCCCTGCGGTTTTTCCGACAGAAAATGGTGAGTAAATTGCTGCGTTTTTCCCAACGCTGGGAGATGAAGACGTCTCCTCAGAAAATCGCAGCAATTCTGTCCACTTTCCGCAGCAGGAATTGACATGTCCGAAAAATACGCACCGCAGGTCAATTTCAGCTCAGAAATTTTACGCAGCGCGTGGATGAGATTAGTTAAATGTCTACTATGCTGCTACCGTATTCTGCTGCGTTTTTCCGTCCGGAAAAAAAACGCAGCAATTCTGCAGTGTGTGGACGAGCCCTTACTGTAAAGATCCCTTCTCCTATATTGATGTCTGAAACGTCTTTCTTCCGCAAGCAATGAATGTCCCCTGGTCCTTAGTAGAGTCCTTGGAAAGAACAGATCATGTGCTAGTTCTCTGTATTGGCCGTAAATGCCCAAAGAACGGCCTCCGTTTTTGGAGCTGTTTTTCATTGACTCTATTGAAAAAAGCTCCAAAAACAGCTGTAAAAAACGCTGTGAAAATCGCGAGTGGCTTAAAAAACGTCTGAAAATCAGGAGCTGTTTTCCCTTGAAACCAGCTCCGTATTTTCAGACGTTCTTGAGTTTGTGTTTGAACATACCCTTAATAAGATCACCTCTAAGACGTCTTTTTCCCAAGCTGAACAAGCCCAATTTTTCTAGCCTTTCATTGTAAGCGACACCTCCCATCACATTTAATAATCTCGTCGCCCGCCTTTGAACCCTCTCCAGTTCAAATCCGATTTGCTTTTGCAGCTGCTGCCTGACATTGAGTGCTGCTGCTTTCTTATTTGTTACCAAAATACCCAAGTCCTTCTCTTGTTCCGTTAGCCCCAGTTTGATTCCATTTAATGTATATGAATTAATGCCGTTATTACGACTGGTCAAGTATTCAGGTTTCCTCTGCCAGATACTTGCGCAGAATAAGAAGACACTGGCACCTACCGGAGAGCTCTCTGCAGCCGGTGCATACAGTCTGCTGCCAGGACGTGCTGCTTCCGGGACTGGATGAACCTCTGTACATGAGGTAGTAGGCTATTGCTGGGTGGAAAGAGGCCAGTAGCCAACCACAGCAGTTCCCAGCCCTTCTCTTCACTGTACCTAAAAAAGAAATTTAAACAAGTTTGTAAACAATGAATGTGCCCATCAACTGACAGCAAACAGAGATGTTGAAAATGGTGGGAAAGTAAAAGACAAAGTATATTAGAAAGTTGCAGAACTTTTCGTTATATCCGCTGGTTGTAGACACTCACTTGATGTGGTTGTCCGTCAGCTGCTTGAGTATCTGACAGTAGATCTCGTCCTTCAGGGGTTCCGCTTTTAAGGCACCTTCAAAGATTTGATCTGTCAGCTCGTTGACTGAGCGCATACGTTTGGACGGGTAGTCACCCATATACTTCAACATAGGTGCACGGCACAAGTCAAGGGATATCAGTAGTAGTAGAGGTAGACTATCTATCAAACCCACACCCTCGGTTTTAACAGCTTCCCGGTCTAAGTAGAATAAGTCTGCCCCGTTGTGTTCACAGAAGAGAGGGGGGCCCAGAGCAAAGATCAAAATGGGGCCCCCCTGATTATGGTGTTGGGTTTTGCCACCTAGGACAAGGGACCTTCCAATGACCCTTGGGCCACTTTTCCACCGTCTTAATTGGTAACAATGGAGTCTTTAACAGGTTCTCGCCACCAGAGAAGACCCACCAGGACTAAATCCCTCGCTTAGGCCGGGTTCCCACGGGTTGGATACGCTGCGTAAAAATCAAGCACCTTCCATCCCAAAAAATCTCACCGCATTACGGTGCAGTTTTTCGGACGTAATTTCCACGGTGTAAAAAAAAAAACCACATACTTACCCCCTCCATTGATGTCCGCTCCGGCCTCCTATGATGACGTTGCAGGCCATGTGATGTTGCAGCCTGTGATTGGCTGCAGCGGTCACACGGGATGAAACATCATCCTAGGAGGCTGAACTGCAGGAAGAAGGAGGACGTTCTGGCTAAGTATGATTTTTTTTTTTTCCGGAGTTGCGATTTTTGCGGCATAATCGCCGCGATTACGCCACAAGAGTCGCAACACTTGGCTTTCTGTTGCAGGTTTTGCATCTCCATTGAATTCCATGAGGAAAACCTACAACGGAAAATCAACAAAAATGCAGCATAAATTGACATGGAATTAAATTCTGCACCGCAGGTCAACTTATTAACGTTTATGCTGCGTTTTTTTACCGCAGCGTGGGCATGAGATTTTCTAAATCCCACCCACTTTGCTGCTACTGTAAATGCTGCGGAATTTCCGCACAGAATTCCGTTGCGGAAATTCCGCAGCGTTTACGCTACATGGGGAATAGCAGCTGCGATGGAGCCCGTATGGTACATACGTCTTTAATCCCACCCCTTCAAAGGACATGTCCATTTTTAGACATCCCCCCAACTCTAGATTAGTTCAGGCCTGAGTTGTACTACGGTTGGTCATACATATTAGATAGCTGTTCCTCCCGATCCCACATACACATGCAGGATCGGCAAAATGTGCATATTTTCCGAATGGGGAGAGGGGATTAAGCCGCTGCCAGAGAAATCTGCCAGCGGCTTATCTCCCCTGAGATAAAATGAATGGGGCTTGTTAAAATCGAACTGCACAATCCTTCTCTCCCTACTGTGGGGGGAGAGTCGGGAAGCCCCGATACATAAGTTTGTAAGGGGGTGATACTGCCCTGTTTAAATTGAACTGTCTTCCCTGTGCATCTTTCATGTTGGTTGGTACTTTCATTCTGTGTTATTTAGTATATGCCTGCCATGTTATAGCAGCCACTAGGTGTCACTGCAGGACCAGTGGCTTAAAGAGGCTCTGTCACCAGATTTTGCAGCCCCTATCTGCTATTGCATGTGATCGGCGCTGCAATGGAGATTACAGTAACGTTTTTATTTTTTAAAAACGAGCATTTTTGGCCAAGTTATGACCATTTTTGTAGTTATGCAAATGAGGCTTGCAAAAGTCCAAGTGGGCGTGTTTAAAAGTAAAAGTACAACTGGGCGTGTATTATGTGCGTACATCGGGGCGTGTATTATGTGCGTACATCGGGGCGTGTTTACTACTTTTACTAGCTGGGCGTTCTGATGAGAAGTATCATCCACTTCTCTTCAGAACGCCCAGCTTCTGGCAGTGCAGACACAGCCGTGTTCTCGAGAGATCACGCTGTGTCGTCACTCACAGGTCCTGCATCGTGTCAGACGAGCGAGGACACATCGGCACCAGAGGCTACAGTTGATTCTGCAGCAGCATCGGCGTTAGCAGGTAAGTCGATGTAGCTACTTACCTACAAATGCTGATGCTGCTGCAGAATCAACTGTAGCGTCTGGTGCCGATGTGTCCGACACGATGCAGGACCTGGGGCAGGAAGTGAGTGACGTCACAGCGTGATCTCTCGAACACGCTGTGTCTGCACTGCCAGAAGCTGGGCGTTCTGAAGAGAAGTGGATGATACTTCTCATCAGAGCGCCCAGCTAGTAAAAGAAGTAAAAACGCCCCGATGTCCGCACATAATACACACCCCGATGTCCGCACATAATACACACCCCGATGTACGCACATAATACACGCCCAGTTGGACTTTTACTTTTAAACACGCCCAGTTGGACTTTTGCAAGCCTCATTTGCATAAATACAAAAATGGTCATAACTTGGCCAAAAATGCTCGTTTTTAAAAAATAAAAACGTTACTGTAATCTACATTGCAGCGCCGATCACATGCAATAGCAGATAGGGATAGCCTCTTTAAGTAAACTTATTAGAAACAACTTCAAGTGGTGTCAGTGTTTATTTGCGGACCCTGCTACAAGTTTATAAGTGGACAACCCTGTCATATTCTTCTATGGTCGATACTTTGTGATCTAGAGAAGCGTTTGCGGCGTGTTTGGTGGGAAAGGATATCGATAAAGGACATGCAGGCTTCCTGCGAGATCTCGTCACTTATTAACACCTTCCTCAGAAGAGCTTGTTTGATGGGCTCCCGGGTGTAACACCACAGCTTGTCCTTCCCGCGGTTCTTGGTGATCATGACACGGCTCAGGGTGTGCTTTGGTGGTGGCCTGAGGAGAAAATGAGGAAGAAGTGATAAATGTGCTACAACATGGGCTTGTTGGTGAGAGTATATCTATATATATCTATATCTTCCCCTCATGGGTTCAGTAGGACAGTCCTAGATTTCTGACACTTGTTGTCCCTTGACATTGCAATTCCTTCATTGGAGCAGAAATCAGTGATCGATTGCTTCTGTCTTGGTGTTCAACATATGTCGATAGTGAAGCCGGCGCTATTATGGGGGCTCTCGTGCCAGGATTGTTGTGGGGGCACTCTGAAAAGCACTGCTTTACAGTCAGACTCTGTTCACACTATCATTACTGTGGTCCTGAAGGATTTCGGTCTACCAGAAATCCGATGGACCCCACTGATATCAATGAGATCCTACAGGATTCACTGGTAATCGTCCGAAAATAGATCCGGCATAGCGATCAGGAGTGGTTTACTCTATTATGGTGGTACTGTGACTAGCCCCTTTATGGGGACACTGTGACTGGTAACTATTTTAGGGACAATAAGGGTAATACTTTTATGGGGATCAGTTGCAGTGGCTTGCAAACTTATAATAGTAGTGTGACTGGCTCTGTTATGGGGTTACTGTTACCCACAGTGTTATAGGGGCATTGTGATTGTTGTTTTTGGGACATTGTGATTGTCACTGTTTTGAGTGCATTGCAGAATACTCAACACATAACGTTATGGGGAATTAAGGTTGGGATTGTTATGGGGGCACTTTGACTGGCAGCGTTACGGGGAGATTGTGTATGACTGTTAGCGGTACTGTGACTGGTAGGATTGCAGGGACATTGTGGATGACTGCTTTATGGGGCTTTGTGGCAGGGATTGTTATGGGGGCATTGTGACTGGCAGTGTTATGAAAGTCAGTCTTAGCTGCAAGAAAAGAAGAGCTAGAGGTAGGAAATGCAGTAACAAACTGTAATGACAAAATACAAAATTACTGATGTAGCAGAGCTGAAGTTGTTATTTAAGCGCACCATGATAACTTACTGAGTTAAGATGACAGAGCTGAGTTACCAGCAGTCCTATGTAAATCCTCAAATATATCGTCATATCATCATTTTGTTGTTCTGACAAAAAGACAAACTCTGCTCTGCTTCATCTCTAAACAGTAACATTATATTGTTGCCGGACTGTAGTGAGACCTCCTAACCTGAAATAATCGTAAGAAAATTCCTCCAGTGTATACGGCTTCACCTTCTCCTCGTGCTCTAATGTGGTCATCTGGACTGTCCGCACTACGTCCTGCTTCTGGTCCGGTGTCATTGTCACCAATGTCTGGACAAATGAAAATTAAAAAAGGTCAAATATCCAAGAAATGAATTCAATAATCTTTATGTAATATTTAGGAGAGCTGACAGATCCTCTATACTACACCACACAGGAGAGCTGACGGATCCTCTATACTACACCACACAGGAGAGCTGACAGATCCTCTATACTACACCACACAGGAGAGCTGACAGCTCCTCTATACTACACCACACAGGAGAGCTGACAGATCCTCTATACTACACCACACAGGAGAGCTGACAGATCCTCTATACTACACCACACAGGAGAGCTGACAGCTCCTCTATACTACACCACACAGGACAGCTGAAAGATCCTCTATACTACACCACACAGGAGAGCTGACAGATCCTCTATACTACACCACACAGGAGCTGACAGATCCTCTATACTACACCACACAGGAGAGCTGACAGATCCTCTATACTACACCACACAGGAGAGCTGACAACTCCTCTATACTACACCACACAGGAGAACTGACAGCTCCTCTATACTACACCACACAGGAGAGCTGATAGTTCCTCTATACTACACCACACAGGAGAGCTGACAACTCCTCTATAAACACCACACAGGAGGACTGACAGATCCTCTATACTACACCACACAGAAGGGCTGACAGCTCCTCTATAATACACCACACAGGAGATCTGACAGCTCCTCTATACTACACCACACAGGAGAGCTGACAGCTCCTCTATACTACACCACACAGGAGAGCTGACAGATCCTCTATACTACACCACACAGGAGAGCTGACAGATCCTCTACACTACACCACACAGGAGAGCTGACAGCTCCTCTATACTACACCACACAGGACAGCTGACAGATCCTCTATACTACACCACACAGGAGAGCTGACAGCTCCTCTATACTACACCACACAGGAGAGCTGACAGATCCTCTATACTACACCACACAGGAGAGCTGACAGATCCTCTATAAACACCACACAGGAGGACTGACAGCTCCTCTATACTACACCACACAGGAGAGCTGACAGATCCTCTATACTACACCACACAGGAGAGCTGACAGATCCTCTATACTACACCACACAGGAGAGCTGACAGCTCCTCTATACTACACCACACAGGACAGCTGACAGATCCTCTATACTACACCACACAGGACAGCTGAAAGATCCTCTATACTACACCACACAGGACAGCTGACAGCTCCTCTATACTACACCACACAGGACAGCTGACAGATCCTCTATACTACACCACACAGGAGAGCTGACAGATCCTCTATACTACACCACACAGGACAGCTGACAGCTCTTCTATACTACACCACACCACACAGGAGAGCTGACAGATCCTCTATACTACACCACACAGGACAGCTGACAGATCCTCTATACTACACCACACAGGACAGCTGACAGATCCTCTACACTACACCACACAGGAGAGCTGACAGCTCCTCTATACTACACCACACAGGACAGCTGACAGATCCTCTATACTACACCACACAGGAGAGATGACAGATTCTCTATACTACACCACACAGGAGAGCTGACAGCTCCTCTATACTACACCACACAGGAGAGCTGACAGATCCTCTATACTACACCACACAGGAGAGCTGACAGATCCTCTATAAACACCACACAGGAGGACTGACAGATCCTCTATACTACACCACGCAGGAGAGCTGAAAGATCCTCTATACTACACCACACAGGACAGCTGACAGCTCCTCTATACTACACCACACAGGACAGCTGACAGATCCTCTATACTACACCACACAGGAGAGCTGACAGATCCTCTATACTACACCACACAGGACAGCTGACAGCTCTTCTATACTACACCACACCACACAGGAGAGCTGACAGATCCTCTATACTACACCACACAGGACAGCTGACAGATCCTCTATACTACACCACACAGGACAGCTGACAGATCCTCTACACTACACCACACAGGAGAGCTGACAGCTCCTCTATACTACACCACACAGGACAGCTGACAGATCCTCTTTACTACACCACACAGGAGAGATGACAGATTCTCTATACTACACCACACAGGAGAGCTGACAGCTCCTCTATACTACACCACACAGGAGAGCTGACAGATCCTCTATACTACACCACACAGGAGAGCTGACAGATCCTCTATAAACACCACACAGGAGGACTGACAGATCCTCTATACTACACCACGCAGGAGGGCTGACAGCTCCTCTATACTACACCACGCAGGAGGACTGACAGCTCCTCTATACTACACCACACAGGAGAGCTGACAGATCCTCTATACTACACCCCACAGGAGAGCTGACAGATCCTCTATACCACACCACACAGGAGAGCTGACAGATCCTCTATACCACACCACACAGGAGAGCTGACAGCTCCTCTATACTACACCACACAGGAGAGCTGACAGATCCTCTATACTACACCCCACAGGAGAGCTGACAGATCCTCTATACTACACCACACAGGAGAGCTGACAGATCCTCTACACTACACCACACAGGAGAGCTGACAGATCCTCTATACTACATCACACAGGAGAGCTCACAGATCCTCTATACTACACCACACAGGAGAGCTGACAACTCCTCTATATTACACCACGCAGGAGGGCTGACAGCTCCTCTATACTACACCACACAGGAGGGCTGACAGCTCCTCTATACTACACCACACAGGAGGACTGACAGCTCCGCTATACTACACCACACAGGAGAGCTGACAGATCCTCTATACTACACCACACAGGAGAGCTGACAGATCCTCTATACTACACCCCACAGGAGAGCTGACAGATCCTCTATACTACACCACACAGGACAGCTGACAGATCCTCTACACTACACCACACAGGAGATCTGACAGCTCCTCTATACTACACCACACAGGAGAGCTGACAGATCCTCTATACTACACCACACAGGAGAGCTGACAGATCCTCTATACTACACCACACAGGACAGCTGAAAGATCCTCTATACTACACCACACAGGAGAGCTGACAGCTCCTCTATACTACACCACACAGGAGAGCTGACAGATCCTCTATACTACACCACACAGGAGAGCTGACAGATCCTCTATAAACACCACACAGGAGGACTGACAGCTCCTCTATACTACACCACACAGGAGAGCTGACAGATCCTCTATACTACACCACACAGGAGAGCTGACAGATCCTCTATACTACACCACACAGGAGAGCTGACAGCTCCTCTATACTACACCACACAGGACAGCTGACAGATCCTCTATACTACACCACACAGGACAGCTGAAAGATCCTCTATACTACACCACACAGGACAGCTGACAGCTCCTCTATACTACACCACACAGGACAGCTGACAGATCCTCTATACTACACCACACAGGAGAGCTGACAGATCCTCTATACTACACCACACAGGACAGCTGACAGCTCTTCTATACTACACCACACCACACAGGAGAGCTGACAGATCCTCTATACTACACCACACAGGACAGCTGACAGATCCTCTATACTACACCACACAGGACAGCTGACAGATCCTCTACACTACACCACACAGGAGAGCTGACAGCTCCTCTATACTACACCACACAGGACAGCTGACAGATCCTCTATACTACACCACACAGGAGAGATGACAGATTCTCTATACTACACCACACAGGAGAGCTGACAGCTCCTCTATACTACACCACACAGGAGAGCTGACAGATCCTCTATACTACACCACACAGGAGAGCTGACAGATCCTCTATAAACACCACACAGGAGGACTGACAGATCCTCTATACTACACCACGCAGGAGAGCTGAAAGATCCTCTATACTACACCACACAGGACAGCTGACAGCTCCTCTATACTACACCACACAGGACAGCTGACAGATCCTCTATACTACACCACACAGGAGAGCTGACAGATCCTCTATACTACACCACACAGGACAGCTGACAGCTCTTCTATACTACACCACACCACACAGGAGAGCTGACAGATCCTCTATACTACACCACACAGGACAGCTGACAGATCCTCTATACTACACCACACAGGACAGCTGACAGATCCTCTACACTACACCACACAGGAGAGCTGACAGCTCCTCTATACTACACCACACAGGACAGCTGACAGATCCTCTATACTACACCACACAGGAGAGATGACAGATTCTCTATACTACACCACACAGGAGAGCTGACAGCTCCTCTATACTACACCACACAGGAGAGCTGACAGATCCTCTATACTACACCACACAGGAGAGCTGACAGATCCTCTATAAACACCACACAGGAGGACTGACAGATCCTCTATACTACACCACGCAGGAGGGCTGACAGCTCCTCTATACTACACCACGCAGGAGGACTGACAGCTCCTCTATACTACACCACACAGGAGAGCTGACAGATCCTCTATACTACACCCCACAGGAGAGCTGACAGATCCTCTATACCACACCACACAGGAGAGCTGACAGATCCTCTATACCACACCACACAGGAGAGCTGACAGCTCCTCTATACTACACCACACAGGAGAGCTGACAGATCCTCTATACTACACCCCACAGGAGAGCTGACAGATCCTCTATACTACACCACACAGGAGAGCTGACAGATCCTCTACACTACACCACACAGGAGAGCTGACAGATCCTCTATACTACATCACACAGGAGAGCTCACAGATCCTCTATACTACACCACACAGGAGAGCTGACAACTCCTCTATATTACACCACGCAGGAGGGCTGACAGCTCCTCTATACTACACCACACAGGAGGGCTGACAGCTCCTCTATACTACACCACACAGGAGGACTGACAGCTCCGCTATACTACACCACACAGGAGAGCTGACAGATCCTCTATACTACACCACACAGGAGAGCTGACAGATCCTCTATACTACACCCCACAGGAGAGCTGACAGATCCTCTATACTACACCACACAGGACAGCTGACAGATCCTCTACACTACACCACACAGGAGATCTGACAGCTCCTCTATACTACACCACACAGGAGAGCTGACAGATCCTCTATACTACACCACACAGGAGAGCTGACAGATCCTCTATACTACACCACACAGGACAGCTGAAAGATCCTCTATACTACACCACACAGGAGAGCTGACAGATCCTCTATACTACACCACACAGGAGAGCTGACAGATCCTCTATACTACACCACACAGGACAGCTGACAGATCCTCTATACTACACCACACAGGAGAGCTGACAGATCCTCTATACTACACCACACAGGAGAGCTGACAGATCCTCTATACTACACCACACAGGACAGCTGACAGCTCCTCTATACTACACCACACAGGACAGCTGACAGATCCTCTATACTACACCACACAGGAGAGCTGACAGATCCTCTATACTACACCACACAGGAGAGCGGACAGCTCCTCTATACTACACCACACAGGACATCTGACAGCTCCTCTATACTACACCACACAGGAGAGCTGACAGATCCTCTATACTACACCACACAGGAGAGCTGACAGATCCTCTATACTACACCACACAGGAGAGCTGACAGATCCTCTATACTACACCCCACAGAAGAGCTGACAGATCCTCTACACTACACCACACAGGAGAGCTGACAGATCCTCTACACTACACCACACAGGAGAGCTGACAGATCCTCTACACTACACCTCACAGGAGATCTGACAGATCCTCTATACTACACCACACAGGAGATCTGACAGATCCTCTATACTACACCACATAGGAGAGCTGACAGATCCTCTATACTACACCACACAGGACAGCTGACAGATCCTCTACACTACACCACACAGGAGAGCTGACAGCTCCTCTATACTACACCACACAGGACAGCTGACAGATCCTCTATTCTACACCACACAGGAGAGATGACAGATTCTCTATACTACACCACACAGGAGAGCTGACAGCTCCTCTATACTACACCACACAGGAGAGCTGACAGATCCTCTATACTACACCACACAGGAGAGCTGACAGATCCTCTATACTACACCACACAGGAGAGCTGACAGCTCCTCTATACTACACCACACAGGACAGCTGACAGATCCTCTACACTACACCACACAGGAGATCTGACAGCTCCTCTATAGCCGACGTTCACCTCTCACATCAATGGCGCGTGGTGCTCCGCAGTTTCCATGTCGGTTATTCATAATGGCGCCATTTGTCCACTCACGATACATGTTCACCACAGCAGCATGCGAACAGTTCACAAACTGCGCTGTGTGAGAAATACCGCCACACTGGCCCGAAAGGCAATAATCATCCCTTATTACAACTGTGATTAATCGCACCTTATACCCATGGCAACGAGTGATAAGTGATCAGACAGCTGCCCGCACCCCTTATATACCCACCAAGCCACGACACGTCACTTCCTTCATGAGCTACGCGCTGCCGACGTCGAAAGTAGGAGGTGGTCATAATAATGAGACTCGACTGTGTATATATAAATATACTCTACTCAGAAAATAAGCCCACGGCAGGAACTTACCACAATCTCCGAGGGGGGTTTAGTGATGCTTGGCATTACGTACACAATCTCTGTTGGAAAATCTCCCTTCTGTTTTGTCCTCTCATTATAGCCATGAGACCAGCCGGCATTCATGATGGACTCCCCGGTGTCTTGGTCCAGGATAATCAGGTCTCCCTTCTGAAAACTGAGGAATCCTGAATCTTCTCCGGCTAAAGGGGCCAAAAAAAATAAGATCAGAGAATACAGACAGAAGATTTTTTAATACTCTCTATTTTTGGGTCTTATATGAAGTTATGGTTGCGACTGCAGCCATAAAAGAGACCCTCAAAGTATTAATCAGGGGCTGGAAGTACAACAAATGATAATGGACTCCCTTCTCATTCACGCATCTCAGAGAGGATTGTCCTCACTAGAAAAACAACTGTAACAAAACCCTCAGCAGTGAGAAATATTAGGTTGTGTACAGTTTCAGCCTCTGCTTACTGTCAGTGAATGAACACAGTATTTACCCCCATGTTTATGACAAAGCATAATTTTAAGTAAGAATAAAGTAAAATGAACCACCCTACAATTTCTGTCATGTGATATCTTAAATTGTCCTTCCTTAAAGTGAATCTCCACCTTTAAATAACATTTTCTGTAGTCATAAAATCCCTTCTAATTCAACTCCATTACCATTTTAGCTCCACTTCTAATATTCTCAGTTAGTTTATTTTGCAGGGTAAAAAAAAATACCCTATTGCTGCTTGGAAACCACCAGTAAGCTGCTTGTAAAGGATCTGCCAGGCACAGCTTCGGGGTTAACTCCCAGAACTAATCAGTCAGCACCTGAGAATACATCCCTGAGACTGACTCCTGCTTCCACCATTCAAGGCTGGCAGGCTTAGGAGTGGGAGAGCCTATCGTAACCTGGCCAGACTCAGCTAGCTCCCGCCCTCTGTCTATTTAAGCCTGCACTTCCTGTCCCTCGGTGCTTGTGATTCTTTCCTTGTGGTTTCCTGGCCCAGCTACAGCTCCTGCTATTTTTGATCCTGCTCCATACAGACCCTGGCCTACCGACTACTCTTCTGCTTTTCGTTTTGTACCTCGCACACTCCTGGCTTGACTCGGCTCGTTCACCACTCTGGTTGCTCACGGTGTTGCCGTTGGCAACGGCCCCTTTTCCTTGCTTGTGTTCCTTTGTATGTTTGTCGAGTTTGTCGTGCACTTACTGAGCGCAGGGACCGCCGCCCAGTTGTACCCCGTCGCCTAGGGCGGGTCGTTGCAAGTAGGCAGGGACAGAGTGGCGGGTAGATTAGGGCTCACTTGTCCGTCTCCCTACCCCCTGCCATTACATAATCACAAGCCCATACCTAGTCTACCCCTGGTCCCTGACACCACTATGGACCCCCGTGAGACCCTGGCTCAGCAAATGCAGGGTCTCTCCCTACAGGTCCAGGCCCTGGCTCAGAGGGTCAACCAGCCTGATGCTCCCCTGGTAGTTCCCCTCACCGCACCTCTTGAACCCCACCTCAAGTTGCCCGACCGGTTCTCAGGGGACCGGAGGGCTTTTTTCTCCTTTCGGGAGAGTTGTAGGCTTTACTTTCGTTTAAAGCCTCATTCCTCAGGTTCTGAGAGCCAGCGGGTGGGTATAATTATGTCCCGGCTCCAGGAAGGGCCCCAAGAGTGGGCCTTCTCCTTGGCTCCTGACGCCCCTGAACTTTCCTCCGTTGATTGTTTCTTTTCTGCTCTCGGACTTATTTATGACGAGACTGACAGGACTGCCTTTGCCGAGAGTCAGCTGGTGACCTTAAGTCAGGGTAAGAGACCTGTTGAGGAGTATTGCTCTGACTTTCGGAAGTGGTGCGTAGCTTCTCGGTGGAATGACCCTGCCTTAAGGTGCCAGTTTAGGTTGGGTCTGTCGAATGCCCTGAAAGACCTGCTAGTTAGCTATCCCTTTTCTGACTCCCTAGACCAGGTTATGGCTTTAGCGGTACGACTTGACCGACGTCTCAGGGAACGACAACGTGAACGTTTATGTGTTTTCTCCTCCGACTCCCCCATGATGCCTCCCGAAGCTCCGTTGCTTCGTTCCTCCCCGAAAGATTCAGAGATACCTATGCAACCTGGGGCCTCCGTGTCCCCCCAACAACGTAGAGAATTCCGCAGGAAGAATGGTCTCTGCTTCTACTGTGGGGACGACAAGCATCAAGTGAACAACTGTCCTAAGCGTAAGATTGCAGCCAGAGAACTTCCGCGTCTAAGTGATCATCGGGGAGGTCACTTGGGCACACAGGTATTTCCCGTAAATATGAAACGTACTAAGATCTTGCTTCCCTTTCAGGTCTCTTTTGGTGGTAGGTCTGCTACCGGCAGTGCCTTCGTGGATTCAGGGTCCTCTACTAATATCATGTCTGTGGAATTTGCTATGTCCCTTGCTATGCCTCTGATTGATTTGCCTAAACCTGTCCCGGTAGTGGGTATCGACTCCACTCCTCTTGCTAATGGTTATTTTACACAGCATACCCCTGTTTTTGAATTCCTTGTTGGCTCCATGCATTTGGAGCAATGCTCTGTACTGTTGATGCAGGGATTATCGTACGATTTGGTTCTAGGCCCTCCCTGGTTGCAGTTGCATAATCCCACGTTTGACTGGAATACTGGGGAGCTAACCAAATGGGGTAATGAATGTTGTACGTCATGTTTTTCTGTTAATTCTATTTCTCCCCCTAAGGAGGCGAATACGCTACCCGAGTTTGTTCAGGACTTCGCTGATGTTTTCTCTAGGGAGGCCTCCGAAGTGTTACCTCCTCATAGAGAATACGATTGCGCTATCGAATTGTTACCAGGAGCTAAGCTTCCTAAGGGTAGGATATTTAATCTTTCTTGTCCCGAACGTGAAGCTATGAGAGTGTATATCCAGGAATCCCTGGCCAAGGGTTACATTCGTCCCTCTTCTTCTCCGGTAGGTGCTGGCTTCTTCTTCGTGGGGAAGAAGGATGGTGGTCTTAGGCCATGCATTGACTACCATAGCCTGAATAAGGTCACGGTAAGGAACCAGTATCCCCTTCCTTTGATTCCTGATCTCTTTAATCAGGTTCAGGGGGCCCAATGGTTTTCTAAATTGGATCTACGGGGGGCGTATAACCTTATTCGCATCAAAGAGGGGGATGAGTGGAAGACTGCGTTTAACACGCCCGAAGGCCATTTCGAATACCTCGTCATGCCCTTTGGGTTGTGTAATGCCCCTGCGGTCTTCCAGAATTTCATAAATGAGATTTTGAGAAATTACCTGGGGATTTTTCTGGTAGTGTACCTTGATGACATACTGGTGTTTTCCAAGGACTGGTCCTCCCACATTGAGCATGTCAGGAAGGTGCTCCAGGTCCTTCGGGAAAACAAACTGTTTGCCAAAACCGAAAAATGTGTGTTTGGGGTACAGGAGATTCAATTTTTGGGTCAAATCCTCACTCCTCATGAATTCCGCATGGACCCCGCCAAGGTTCAGGCTGTGGCGGAATGGGTTCCACCTGCCTCCCTGAAGGCGTTAATGTTTTTTGGGGTTCGCTAATTATTACAGGAGATTTATTGCTAACTTCTCGGTCATCGCTAAGCCCCTTACGGACCTCACTCGCAAAGGTGCTGATCTCCTCCACTGGCCTCCTGAGGCTGTCCAGGCTTTTGAGGTCCTTAAGAAGTGCTTTGTCTCGGCCCCGGTGCTGGTTCAGCCCAACCAAATGGAGCCATTTATCGTGGAAGTTGACGCATCTGAGGTGGGAGTGGGGGCTGTCTTGTCCCAGGGTACCAGGTCCCTCACCCATCTCTGCCCCTGTGCCTACTTCTCCAGGAAGTTTTCGCGAACTGAAAGTAACTATGATATTGGCAACCGCGAACTCTTAGCCATTAAATGGGCATTTGAAGAGTGGTGCCACTTCCTGGAGGGGGCTAGGCACCAGGTAACGGTCCTTACCGACCACAAGAATCTGGTTTTCCTAGAATCTGCCCGGAGGCTAAACCCGAGACAAGCTCGATGGGCGTTATTTTTTACCAGATTCAATTTTTTGGTTACCTATTGGGCTGGGTCTAAAAATATTAAGGCTGATGCACTGTCGCGTAGCTTCATGGCCAGCCCTCCTTCGGAGGAAGATCCTGCTTGTATTTTGCCTCCAGGTATAATCATTTCCTCGATCGATTCTGATTTAGTCTCTGATATTGCTGCTGATCAAGGTGCAGCTCCCGGGAACCTTCCTGAGAACAAGCTGTTTGTTCCCCTGCAATTCCGGCTAAGGGTACTTAGTGCGGAGTCATGATTTTCCCTATCTGGCCATCCAGGCATCCTGGGTACCAAACACCTCATTTCCAGAAATTATTGGTGGCCTGGGTTGCCTAAAGACGTTAATGCCTACGTCGCCGCTTGTGAGGTTTGTGCTAGGTCCAAGACTCCCAGGTCCCGACCAGCGGGCTTACTGCGTTCGTTGCCCATTCCCCAGAGACCTTGGACACATATCTCCATGGATTTTATCACCGATTTGCCTCCATCCCAAGGCAAGTCGGTGGTGTGGGTGGTGGTGGACCGCTTCAGTAAGATGTGCCACTTTGTGCCCCTCAAGAAACTACCCATCGCCAAAACGTTGGCTACCTTGTTTGTCAAACACATCCTGCGTCTCCATGGGGTCCCTGTCAATATTGTTTCGGACAGAGGGGTACAATTTGTTTCATTGTTTTGGAGAGCCTTCTGTATGAAGTTGGGGATTGATCTGTCCTTCTCCTCTGCCTTCCATCCTGAAACCAATGGCCAAACGGAGAGGACTAATCAATCTCTAGAACAATACTTAAGGTGTTTTGTCTCTGACTGTCAATTTGATTGGGTCTCTTTCATTCCCCTCGCCGAATTTTCCCTTAATAACCGGGTCAGTAACTCGTCAGGGGTCTCTCCTTTTTTTTGTAATTTTGGGTTTAATCCACGGTTCTCCTCCGTTTCACCTGGTAGTTCCAACAATCCCGAGGTAGAGGTCGTTCATCGGGAACTGTGCACAGTCTGGGCCCAGGTTCAGAAAAACCTAGAGGTGTCCCAGAGCGTACAAAAAACTCAGGCTGATAAAAAACGTTCTGATAACCCCCTGTTTATGGTCGGGGATCTGGTGTGGTTGTCGTCTAGGAACTTGCGTCTCAAGGTTCCGTCCAAGAAGTTTGCTCCCCGGTTTATTGGGCCGTATAAGGTCATTGAGGTCCTCAATCCTGTCTCCTTCCGGCTGGAGTTACTCCCGTCTTTTCGGATACACGACGTGTTTCATGCCTCCCTCCTCAAACGCTGCTCCCCGTCCTTGGCTCCCTCGAGGAGACCTCCTGTTCCCATCCTCACCCCTGAGGGGGTGGAATTCGAGGTGGCCAGGATTGTGGACAGCAAGATGGTTCAAGGCTCCCTCCAGTACCTGGTCCATTGGAGAGGATACGGGCCCGAGGAGATGACTTGGGTACCCGCCCGGGATGTTCACGCTGGGGTATTGGTCAGGAGGTTCCACCTGCGTTTCCCCAGTAAGCCAGGTTCACTTAGAAAGGGTCCGGTGGCCCCTCATAAAAGGGGGGGTACTGTAAAGGATCTGCCAGGCACAGCTTCGGGGTTAACTCCCAGAACTAATCAGTCAGCACCTGAGAATACATCCCTGAGACTGACTCCTGCTTCCACCATTCAGGCTGGCAGGCTTAGGAGTGGGAGAGCCTATCGTAACCTGGCCAGACTCAGCTAGCTCCCGCCCTCGGTCTATTTAAGCCTGCACTTCCTGTCCCTCGGTGCTTGTGATTCTTTCCTTGTGGTTTCCTGGCCCAGCTACAGCTCCTGCTATTTTTGATCCTGCTCCATACAGACCCTGGCTTACCGACTACTCTTCTGCTTTTCGTTTTGTACCTCGCACACTCCTGGCTTGACTCGGCTCGTTCACCACTCTGGTTGCTCACGGTGTTGCCGTGGGCAACGGCCCCTTTTCCTTGCTTGTGTTCCTTTGTATGTTTGTCGTGTTTGTCGTGCACTTACTGAGCGCAGGGACCGCCGCCCAGTTGTACCCCGTCGCCTAGGGCGGGTCGTTGCAAGTAGGCAGGGACAGAGTGGCGGGTAGATTAGGGCTCACTTGTCCATCTCCCTACCCCCTGCCATTACACTGCTATTGACTGATCCGTTATTTTTATTATTTCCCCCTATTAAAATTGTAAGTGTATAATGGTGAACTGCTATTAATGGGATGTAACTGATTGGCTCATTTGCAGATTACGAAAATTCCATATTGTGACTTTGAAACCAGCAGCAAGGAGCGTTTAGCTGCTGTTTACTAATTTGTTGTTCTCATTATATGCCCCTATTAAAACTTTAAGTGTGTAATGGTAAACTCTGTGAAAGGGATGTAAGTGTGATTGACAGGTTAAGAAAATCCTAAATTGGGACTTGAAAACTATCAGCAATTAGGGACTAGCTGCTGTTGACCGATCTGTTGTTCTTATTATATGCCCCCTCATTCTGGATATAGGTGGGGTGCACAGTGAAATCTGATGACTTGGGAACGCGACTTACCAGGATTCGGATTGTCGTGAAGAGCCACCACGTACTTGGATCTTTTTCTCAGTCCTTCTAGGAAGGTCACCACAAGTTCTCGGATATCTTCTGCATTGTTGGATGTGAAGGTGTACTCATCTCCCTTAATGGTGGCCAAGGTGAAGCTCTGCCCCTGCAGCTTACCCCCTCTAAGAAACCACAATGACAGGAGGTAATCAGAGAACATATTTATACGCAGATTAGGGTGTGATCCAAACATACAAACTGTTCCTCCTTACCGTTGCACAAAGTAGATCCGTCAGGTTTCTATCCGAGGGCAGAACGGAAAAGCGGGCGAGGGGCTGAGCCCAGGGAAATATAGGTTTCTATGATGCATTCAGTGGGGTGGGAAAGCAGGACTCACAGGCTTTCTCTATGTGTTAGCGGGGGAAGCAGGACTCACAGGCTTTCTCTATGTGTTAGCGGGGAAAGCAGGACTCACAGGCTTCCTCTGTGTTAGCGGGGGGAAGCAGGACTCACAGGTTTTCTATGTGTTAGCAGGGAAAGCAGGACTCACAGGTTCTCTATGTGTTAGCAGGGAAAGCAGGACTCACCGGCGTTCTCTATGCTTGGGTGAGGGAAGCAGGACTCACAAGCTTTCTCTATGAATGGGTGGGGGAGGCAGGACTCACAAGCTTTCTCTATGAGTGGGTGGGGGAAGCAGGACTCACAGGCTTTTTCTATGAGTGGATGGAAAAGCAGGACTCACAGGCTCTCTATGTGTTAGCGGGGGAAGCTGGACTTACAGGCTCCCTCTATGAGTGGGCGGGGGATGCAGGACTCACAGGCTTTTTCTATGAGTGGACGGGGGAGCGGGACTCACTGGCTTTTTCTATGAGTGGGCGGGGGAGCGGGACTCACTGGCTTTTTCTATGAGTTGGCGGGGGAGCGGGACTCACTGGCTTTTTCTATGAGTGGGCGGGGGAGCGGGACTCACTGGCTTTTTCTATGAGTGGGCGGGGGAGCAGGACTTACTGGCTTTTTCTATGAGTGGGCGGGGGAGCGGGACTCACTGGCTTTTTCTATGAGTGGGCGGGGGAGCGGGACTCGCAGGCTTTCTCTATAAATTCTGGCAGCAGTTAAACAGCTTTTTACATGAAATTACTGAATCGCACAATAGAAAACAATATATATCGCTTAGTTCAGCCCCTCCCCCTCTATCCTTTTTTCTCTCAGGAGACCTGACAGATCCACTTTAAACCAGAAGTGATCAATTCCGATAGTCCGGAGGTATATTTAATGGCGGCATTATTTTCTTCTTTTTTTTTTTTAACACAATTTATGATTTTATGGAGAATATCTTTTAGATACAAATGGGGATCAAACACAGAGGCGGTGTATAATTATTTTTATAGACACCATTAACTTCTATGTGAAAATACAACATTAGCATTTACCTGCTGCTGGACACGGCTGTGATCTCGGGGAAGGACAGCTCCAGGAGAACCTGCTCTTGCTCATCTACAAAGTAAACCCCAGTCCAGTTAACAGCCACGATCACGTCGTTCTTGGGCAGGCTTGGTCCTGAAAATGACACATGACGTGTGAGTTTTGACGAAATTACATTAAAAAAATATTGATCCGTGTATGATCAAAGGTTCTGCAACTCTCTAATATACTTTGTGTTAAAATTCCTTCTCATTTTCAAGATCTCTGATTGCTGTCAGGGAATGGGAACATTCCTATTTATGTCATGAAGCTGAAATCCTGAACGGACATAATACTTTTCCAAGCCGATGGTTTGTTACAATTATATCCAGTCTAGACAATCCTCTGTAAGCCAAATAGTCTAAACTCCAGGCTGATACAATTTACCTGCACTGAATAGTAGAGGTGCCAATAGGCCCCCATCAGGCACTAGGGCCCAGGAGCATCTGCTACCTCTACTACCAGCTATAGTTAGACCCCTGCCTCCAATGTTACATTTGTGCTGTGAGAAGTATTTGTTCTGTAAGAGTATTCAGTATCTGGATATAAACAATGTTTTGATCTATTAAAAGCAAGCAGAGATCTTGAAAATGGTGAGGAACTGAGACACAACGGCCAGAATTCACTACGACTGGCACACACCTCCTCATAAATTTGGGCGAGTTTGTGTGACACAAACTGAAATCTACGGTAGCTATGAGCTGGCATTGATTTCCGCTATAATTGACGCCATTTACGGCATCAATTATACTAAATCTGTTGAGCCAAGAGTGGCCCCGCCATTCCTGCTAAGCCACTCCCACTTTTTTTTTTAGAAAGGTAGAAAGAGCGGCATGAAGTAAAAAAGAGATTGCATATCTAGGCGCAAAACAGGCATGCGGCGTTTGCAAGTCATCAGCACATTACAGTAGACAATGAGGAAAGGGGCGCCCCCTGCTGTCCAGTATACGACACAGACGGACACAGATCGGAGATACAGGATCACACAGCCGCCTTCAGGTAAAAGAGATCTGGTTACTCTACCTGAGAATTTAAAGGCCTCATAGAATCTGGAAAACAACAAAGGCCACTTAAACCGCGCAAAATCCACCACGTTCTCTTTAACCTTCTGTGCATCCGATCTCCTCTGAGCATATATACCCTGCGGGGGCGACAAAATTGGCATTTACCGGTCATTGTGAGGTTAACTATATTGGACCCAACATATATCAGCTGTATGAATATAACAGTGTGACAGTAGTGATAGTAATTCCCTGACATGTTATAGTGTCAGGTAGCTGCTGGTGAGCAGGAAAGCCACAAGAAATTTTAGGTTCTACAAAATCCAGCACTTTATCAATGGATCGCCACCGCAGCAAATCAGAATGATTATAGTAATGACATTATATTAGGGATTTGCCATATGAGCAGTATCCTCAGGGGCGTAGCTAGGGGGGACAGGCGGGGCATGTGCCCCAGGCGCAACTTAGAGGGGGGCGCCAGTGCCACCTCCTCCTGCACTATAATTGTACTTGCGTCTATAGGACACATTAGAAGCAATGAATGGCCGGGTACGGTCCGTGCCCGACCATTCAGAGCTTTTCTACGAGTGAAGTGGTATCACGCTTCCGTTTCGCTGAAAGGCGCTGACTGACAGGGAAAGTCATTCTGCCCAGCCAATCAGCGCCTTTCATAGATGCTTCGTTCAACCCCTGGAGACCTGTGCAGAAGAGAGCAGGTCTCCATTGCTGCCGGCCGGCGTGGGAACGGGATTAAGGTGAGTTTGAATAGTTTGTTATTTTATTTTAATAAAAACGTGTGTGTCTTTATCTACGGGGGGGGGGCTTTATCTACGGGGGTGGCTTTATCTACAGGGGGGGGGGGCTTTATCTACGGGGGTGACTTTATCTACGGGGGTGGCTTTATCTACAGGGGGGCTTTATCTACGGGGGCTCTATCTACAGGGGGGCTATCTATGGAGCACCATATACAGGGGTGGGCTATATCTACAGGGGGGGCTTTATCTACGGGGGCTCTATCTACAGGGGGGGCTCTATCTACAGGGGGGCTATCTATGGAGCACCATATACAGGGGTGGGCTATATCTACAGGGGGGCTATATACAGGGGTAGGCTATCTATGGAGCACTATACACAGGGGTGGGCTATATCTACAGGGGGGGCTATATACAGGGGTGGGCTATCTGTGGAGCACTATATACAGGGGTGGGTTATATCTACAGGGGGGCTATATACAGGGGTGGGCTATATCTACAGGGGGGCTATATACAGGGGTGGGCTGTGGAGCACTATAGGGGGAGCTATTTGTGGGACACTATATACAGGGGTGGGCTATATGGGGGCACTATCTACAGGGGGCTCTATGGCAGGCACTATCTATAGGTGGCACGGTGTGTGTTTGTGTGGGTATGTGTGTGAGACAGTGTATGGTGCCATTATAATTAGAGGTGCAGTGTATGGCGCTATTATATTTAGGGGCGTAGTGTGAGGTATAATGAGAACTTTATCTTTATTTATAGGTGTAGAAATGTTGGAAAACTGAGAAGCTGAAGACATCTGAGCGGCAAACTGCAGAAATGGGCGGGAGAAGTCTTCATAGAGGTCTGGAAAGGATGGAGAAAAAAAACTAGAATCTGAGACGTCACCGGTGAGTCACTTAATGTAAATGTTCATTCTGCCTCTAATCAGCACTGTAGTCACTGTATGATCTGCAGTGAGATGATGGGTGGTATGATTATGATATGATTTATTTTTTGTGAAACAGCATCTCCCAGCATATCCTTCTCAATGTTCGGGCCATGCCGGGAGCTGTAGTTTTACACCGTACAAACCTATACGGCAGGGGTTGCACTGAATTGAGCTGTATTTGTGCTGGTGTTGTATTTATGTACTGAGCTTTGTTCTGGTGCTGTATATATGTACTGAGCTTGGTTCTGGTGCTGTATATATGTACTGCGCTTTGTTCTGCTGTATATATGTGCTGAGCTTGGTTCTGGGGCTGTATATATGTTCTGAGCTTTGTTCTGGTGCTGTATATATGTAATGTGCTATGTTCTGGTGCTGCATATATGTAATGAGCTTTGTTCTGGTGCTGTGTATAGAACTATATTGCTTGTAAAATGTACAAATGTCTTTATGCTCGAGTTACATAAAAAGAAATGTGGAAAAGAAATGTCACGTCATTGATTGGTAGAGAAAACAAACACGACGAGGGGGAAGGAGATGTCGGGAAAGAGGTTGGGGGGGGGGGCGCCAAACTGAATCTTTGCCCCGGGTGCTGGAGAACCTAGCTACACCTCTGAGTCTCCTAATATATTCTTCATAGTGTCTGTAACCTGGATTTATACTTATGATTCTGAGAATCTTTGATGATTTTCCTTATAATGTATTAAAACTGCTCATCCATAGACTTCTAAATCCACGGCACACAAATATTTGGATAGATATGCGTCTAATATACTGAAAAGGAAATACATCTTCAGATCCTGCACTGTCCCTGGACATTAGGGACAAGTGGAGAACAGAATGTAGCTGTCTTCTTAGTAGTTAATAGTTTTGTAGATTTTGAGCGCCCCCTAGTGATATTACATGATAGTATCTGTCAACAAGCTTGGCCGCAATTTTCAATGACAACCAGCAGAATAGTGAGTGCAGCTCTGGAGTGGCATATCTCCCATGGGAACAAAGCATCGAGCATGTTAAAATCGAATATGCCCGATCCTTCTTTTCCCCGACATCTGCCTTTGGGGGAGAGTCAGGAGACCTTCGTACACATGTGATCGCCGGACGGTTTTGGCGGTTTCAAGCCGATTTATGGTATGTGCGTGGCCACCTTATGTAAAAGTAGAGAACCCCTTTAATGAGTTGGGGCTGTTTTCTTTGTGAGTTCTATAGACATATTTAGGCCTAAAGCACACGACCGTAGTTGTTTTGCGGGCTGCAAAACCACAGATCCGATGCGGTCCATTTGTCCGCAAAAATATGTTTTTTGTGCATCCGCATGTTATCAGGATTCACAGATCCGCAACAAAAGAAATTGATGTCACCAGTTTGTGAAACTCAAAAACCGGATAGTAAAAGGTCCTGAATTTTTGCAGCCCCCCCCACGGATCCGTGAAAACCACCGTCGTGTGCGTGAGGCCATAAGAATGAATGGGTCCGTGTGCTATCCGCAAAAAACGACGGTCATGTGCATGAGGCCTTAGGCTGAATGCACACGATGCGTATTATGTGCGGTTTTGCCACGCGTATTTGTGTAATACAGTACCAGCATAGACAATGAGATTCCAGGGAATCTCATGTCCACGCTGTGGTATTTTTCGGGAGGTAAATTAACCCTGCGGTGCATATCTTCAAAACCGCGGCATTTCAATTTATCCCGCGATTCTGTTTGCGAATTATCTCTCTCTAGTTATGCAGAAATACGCAGCAAAACCCGTAGCACGAAAACACCGCGATTTACACAGCAAAACGTAAAAACCGCAATGAAAAACACATAAAAAAACGCACATCCAGGTGTGGTATTTTTCTGCGAATTTCTTGCGGTTTCCTGCGCTTTTGCGGTGAAATACGCAATGTGTGCATTCAGCCTCAGGGTATGTTCATACGCGTAGCAAAATACATCTGAAAATACGGAGCTGTTTCGAAAAACGTAAAACATTCCGAAAAACGGCAGAAAAATCAGAAGCAGAACACCTACAGACATCTGCCCATTGATTTCAATGGGAAATACGCCGTTCTGTTCCAACGGGGAGTTTTTTTACGCCTCATTTTCAAAAAACGGCGCGTAGAAAAACGCCTAGTAAAAAGAAGTGCATGTCGCTTCTTGAGCCGTTTTTCATTGACTCCATAGAAAAACAGCTCCAAAAATGGCTGTAAAAAACGCCGCTAAAAAAAACGGCTGAAAATCAGGAGCTGTTTTCCCTTGAAAACAGCTCCGTATTTTCAGACGTTTTTTATTCCGCGTGTGAACATGGCCTTACATTTTTAAAAACCTGTGTCCGGCAGGGGTCGTCTTACCTTTTTGTGTGCAGCAATTATGTACTGGGCCCATTTCTCCACGTTTTTGGATGGCGTGATCTCGCGGTCCGGAATATAGGACGGTATAAGATTTAATAATCTTTCCATTATCAGCTCTGAACCATAGTCGACATAGTACTGCTGAGATGCCAACTCTGCTAGATCTTCCTCCTGGGAGAAGGACAAGAATCAAAACGCGTGTGAATAGGAATCGTATAATCCAGTGATCAGTATAAGATTGAGTGAGGAATAATACTTAGACTTAAAGGGCAACTCCACTACAGAAGCTGCATACATTTGGTATAATCATCATTATAGCCTCTTGTTGCCCCCATCACTTCCATTCTCTTTGTATATTCTGCTGGGTTGCTTAGCAACCATGTGTCCTGGTTTGGGTGACCACCATTTCAGTACATGCAGCTACAAGACGGAAGTTGTCACCGAAATTCCTATCTGTTTTACAATACGCTGCTTATCCATGAACCCCATTCCCTCATCCTCCAGCATCAGGAATCATGAGAAGATGATGCATCCTCGGGATAAAAATTAGTGAGTTAAAGGGCTAAATGTGAAACCCCTCTAAGGCGCTGTTCACACAGTTTTTTTGTAGGCAGAAAAATCTGCCTCAAAATTCCGGAGATTTTGACCTGCCTCTTTGCCACGCTTTTTTAGGCCGTGGCCATTGAGCGCCGCGGGCAAAAAACACTGCGAAATGCGCTTTTTCTGCCTCCCATTGTTGTCTAAGGGAGGTCAGAGATGGAAACACCTGAAGAAAGAGCATGACGCTTCTTTTTTCCCGCGAGAGTTTTTTTCCGCCTCCGCCTCACATTGAAATTCATGGGAGGCGTTTTCGAATGTTTTTTGGCGCGATTTCCAAAACGGTTTCCGACACGGTTTCTGCATCAAAAACAGCGCCAAAAAAACTCTGTGTGAACCAGGCCTTAGTGTGTATGAGTTACTGTTTGTTGCTGCTTTAGCAAATATGTTGCGGTGTTGCCACAATATTAACGTTGTTCATGTACAGTAAAGGTCGTATTGGTTAAATATTAACTGGTGTATGAAAATACACGGATTAATTTGCGCTGGCGCTCACCTTATCACACCGGTACTCGCCAAACTTCACTCCCCTAACAATTTGTTGATAAATAAGGTTGGTTGCCACATTGTCCTCTGTAGGATTGTGCCATGGGGTGTAAATTTCTTTCCTGAAGAAGAGTCGCCAGGGGGCGTTCCTTTCCTGTGCACCCTGCTCCTTGGCGTATTGCTCACATTGAGACACGGCGTCCATCACATGATCATTCCCGCTGCCCAACGAGGACACCTGGTGGATGCAGAGGAAAACACACATAAAAGGCATTCAAGTATATGTATATATATATATATATATATATATATATATATATATACACACATATACACACATATACACACACACTAGTCCTTCTCAATGAATTAGAATATCATCAAAAAGTAAATTTATTTCAGTAATTCAATTCAAAAAGTGATATATTCTATAGATTCATTACACACAGAGGGATCTATTTCCAGCATTGTTTTCTTTTAATGTTGATGATTATGGTAAGGGTATGTGCACACACAAAATAAAAAACGTCCCAGAATATGGATCTGTTCTCAACGGAAAACCGCTCCTGATTTTCAGAAGTTTTTTTAATCAAAGTCGCGTTTTTCGTGGCGTTTTTAACGGACGTTTTTGGAGCTGTTTAATGTTGGTCTATGAAAAATGGCTCCATAAACAGCTGAAGAAGTGACATGCACTTCTTTTGAGTAAAAAAATGGCCGCGTAAAAAACGCCCCGTCGGAACAGAACGCCGTTTTCCCATTGAAATAAATGGGCAGATGTTTGGAGGAGTTCTGCTTCCGATTATTTATACGTTTTTCGGGCCGTTTACGGCCCGAAAAATGGGCGAAGACACTTCGTGTGAACGTACCCTAACAGTTCATGAAAATCCAAAATTTGGTGTCAGAAAATTCGAATATTATACAAGCCCAATTTCAAAAATGATTTTTAAAACCGAAATGTTGGCCTAGTGAAAAGTCTGTACAGTATCTGCCCTCAATACTTGGTCGGGGCTCCTTTTGCATGAATTACTGCATCAATGTGGCATGGCATGGAGGCGATCAGCCTGTAGCACTGCTGATGTGTTATCAATGCAGCGTGGCATGGGGGCGATCAGCCTGTGGCACTGCTGAGGTTTTATCAATGTGGCGTGGCATGGGGGCGATCAGCCTATGGCACTGCTGAGGTGTTATCAATGCGGCGTGGCATGGAGGTGATCAGCCTGTGGCACTGCTGAGGTGTTATCAATGCGGTGTGGCATGGAGGCGATCAGCATGTGGCACTGCTGAGGTGTTATCAATGCGGAGTGGCATGGAGGTGATCAGCCTGTGGCACTGCTGAGGTGGTATCAATGCGGTGTGGCATGGAGGCGATCAGCCTGTGGCACTGCTGAGGTGTTATCAATGCGGCGTGGCATAGAGGCGATCAGCCTGTGGCACTGCTGAGGTGTTATCAATGCGGCGTGGCATGGGGCGATCAACCTGTGGCACTGCTGAGGTGGTATGGAGGACCAGGTTGCTTTGATAGCGGCCTTCAGCTCGTCTGCATTGTTGGGTCTGGGGTCTCTCATCTTCCTCTTGACAATACGCTATAGATTCTCTATGGGGTTTAGGTCGGGCAAGTTTGCTGCTGGCCAATCAGGCGCAGTGATACTGAGGTTATTACACCAGGTATTGGTACTTTTGGCAGTGTGGGCAGGTGCCAAGTCCTGCTGGAAAATGAAATCCGCATCTCCATAAAGCTTGTCAGCAGAGGGAAGCATGAAGTGCTGGGAAATGTCCTGGTAGACGCTGCGCTGACTCTGGACCTGATATAACACAGTGACCAGCAGATGACACGGCCCCCAAACTATCACTGACTGTGGAAACTTCACACTGGAGCGCAGGACACTTGGACTGAGACCTCTCCACTCTTCCTCCAGACTCCGGGATTTCCAAATGAAAAGCAAAATTGACTTTCCTCTGAGAACAGGACTGTGGACACCGAGCAGCAGACCCGTCCTATTAGAGGCTTAGGAAACCTTTGCGGGTGTTTTGTGTTGATTCGCAGATTAGAGTGTCACACCGGGAGGCGACAATCTGCAACATTTACCCAATATTCACATTTTCTGAGAGACTAAATTTGGGGTTTTCATTAACTGTTCAAATAATCATCAACATTAAAAGATGAAAATGCTGGCAATAGATCCCTCTGTGTAATGAATCTATAGAATATACAAGAGACACTTTTTGAATTGAATTACTGAACTAAATTAACTTTTTGATGATATTCTAGTTAATTGAGAGGGACTAGTGTATAAATATATGTACTGTATGTATAGTTTGTGTTTTATTTGGGTCAGCCTTAGGTTGGATGGTGCCCTGTGCAGGATTATTCCCCCCATTCCTGCCCCTGCAACGAAAAAAAAAACCAATCCCAGTTTCATTCCCCCCAACCAAGTTATCATCTCCTCCCTCCGTCAGGTATTATGTCATCCCCCCCCCCTCCCGCAGGTATAATTTCCCCCCTAGGTAACCCTCTTCAGGTATCATCTATGCCTTTCCCCCAGATATTATATCACCCCAAGGTAACACCTATCGCCCTCTTAGGTAACACCTCTCTGTATTGTGCGGGTATCGTATGCTACTGTTATCTGGCACTGTGTGGTGGCATTATTTAGGCACTGTAATGTGGTATTATGTTGGCACCATGGTTATCTGGCACTGTGCAGTTTTATTATTTATACACTGTATAAAACAGTTATGTGCGGAAATGTTATGCGTTCACTGCGGCACTATTATATCACCACTGTAGTATTATTTGGTCGCTATATATTACCGTTATTTAGACACTGACCAGTATTATGCAGTAATAGGGTCAATGCACACGATGCGTATTACGTGCGTTTTTGCCGCGTGGATTTGCGTGAGGTAAATCCGCAGTGTATTACAGTACCAGCATAGTCAATGAGATTCTAGGAAATCTCATGTACACCCTGCAGTATTTTTCAGGACGTAAATTGACCAGCGGTGTGTATCTTAGAACCCACAGAATATGAATTTATCTTGCGTTTCCGCTTGTGAATTGTATCTGAGACACTTCGTTGATCGGCAATCGTTTGCTCCTGTCACTACGATCGCTCGTCCCCATACATTCCTATCATGTCGGCAGTGCGTCTCCCTGAGCTGTAAACAGGAAGATATACTGCCGGCAACGATAATATTTATTGCTGCATAAACTATATGATCAGGCAATGATCGTCTGATCATTGCCTTGACTGATCGTTGATCGGGAACCGTTTTTCCGATAATTCGTCCGTGTAAAAGGGCCTTTACTGTTCCAGGAGACCAAGGATAGGACCACGATTCAGGAGCTTATATTTCCAGGTAATTATATTCACTTTTCTTTGTGGTGACAGCAGATCTTGGAAGGAGCTGGTTCTCCTTCGAGAAATCCAACTGGTGGAGGGAGTCTTTCATGCAATGCTCCTTGGGAAAAGTATGCAAATTATCTCTCCTCAGAAGAAAAGAAAACTGTATCTACAGTGCCACCTATAGGTGACTATGCTGTAAATTAATGTCCAACCCTTTCTAGAGACTGGAAACATGATATTAGTCAAACTAAAGACAACCATCCATAGACAGAAAGGTTTCTGTGTTTTTGCTCATCGTCAGTACAGAGTAGGATTCTGGTTGACTGGGTGAGATGCCTTAGATGCAGCTCTTGGAAGGTAGTTTCTCTTTGCGGAGATTAATCTTGGGTCTTACAGGCAATGTTCCCTGGGAAAGGCATGCAAATTGACATCTTACCTAGCCAACCAGTACCCTACACTGTACTGACGAGGAGCAAAAACTCTGATACAGTGCTGTCTACAGTTTGTTGTCTGTGGTTTGCCTGATATCCCTAGTCATGTTTCAGGGCTCTTTAATGGGTCGGATATGGACTTTGCACGGTGATGACAGACCTCTTACTTTTGGATGGAGTACAGATCATAAGTAACAAGTCACCCGGTACTGTAACGTCCACGGCCCGTCGTTCCTACTCACCCCTTGACGGCCGTGACCTCAAACTTCCTTCCTCAGGCTGGTGTCTCCCTCCTAGGAGACGCCGACACTCTGTTCCTCTCCGCCCTGCAGTGTTCTCCAGGGCCCGCGCATGCGGCTCGTTCCCGGCCTTAAAGGGCCAGCATGCACACATGAAAAATATTACTTATTAGCCCCTGATCACCCTGGACTATAAGAAGGGCTCTGCCCTTTCACTCCTTGCCTGAGTGTTATTGGTAATTCCATGTTAGTCTTAGCAAATGGTCCCTTAGTGTTATCCTGTTCCCAGTGTTCCTGCTATCTGTATTCTGTATCCCTTGCTGTGTTTGTTCCTGAGCCTTATCGAATGTTGGAGTCGTGTTGTGCCAGCTGTCACGCCTTCTGTCATACACCACGTCTGGTGTCATCTGCCACGCCTGATATCCCCTGCCACGTCTGGCGTCATCTACCTTCAAGTTTCATCTGTGCCTAAGCCTCTGCCACTGTCTGGACTATTACAGGTACTCTTGTACTAGGAATTTGTATAGACTGTTGTTTGGCCAGCTGCTACCCCGCTACGGTGGTGCGGCGGGTGGGTCCACATACCCACGGATCGTGACAGGTACCTTATCAAACAGAGCTATGTATAAGGAGAACCCAAATCGGTCCTTCAGGTTGACTTTGTCGGCCAGTGAGTTGCAGAGTTCCTTGGCTGTGGTGGCCGAATCCGTGAGAAGGGTCTTAGTCGTTCCATCCATGAACGTCACAGGAAGCATAATTGGCTTCTTAGATTTGGTGGCCTATTTAGAACAGTGGGAAACAGCGTAGATAAATGGAAAATAATACAGCAAACATTTTAAAAAAAGTCTTCTCATGTCCAAGCACGTTGTGATGCTTCAGCCCATTTTGGAGAATTGGCCGAATAACATATCAGCAATGGGATCACAAGATACTCTAAGGAAGTGGCTCACAACCTTTTAGGCATGGGGAAGGGGGGTCTCTTCTTCTGGGGAACATTACAGCTACCCCTAAAGGTGGGCATACATCTTCAGTAGCTGTCGGCCAAATGCTCGTTCGGCCGGCAGATACTTCTCAGAGTTTGCATTTGTTCTCAATGGGGAGAGTGGAATAAGCCGCTGCCAGATACCTCTGGCGGCGGCTTATCTCACTTAAGACAATATGCCCAATCCTTTTTTCCCCCCGACATCTACCGAGCAAACGTCGGTTGAAAGTCTACTACACATTAGATGGTCATCCGGTCCCACCCTAGCTCTTTACCTGAAAGCATCCCATAATTCCATTCTACTTGTCATGAGGAGTGTTCCTATGTAGTTGACATTATACATGGACTATTATACTACACTATTACACTTGCAGCAATATAGGGCATTATTTGACGCCAGATGTGGCACTATTATAAGTGACATTCTATATGGGACTTTATGAGTAACACCAAGAGTAGGGCTTTCAATAATGACTATTATACTTGCTGCAAGGTTAGGATAAGAACCATCACACTTGCAACACTATAGCAGACTATTATACGTGGCACCAGGAGTGGCACTCCTACGGATGGAAACATGCAAGGACCTATTAATCTTGACTCTAGGAGTAGCCCTCTAAGAATTGACCCTTTACATTGGACAATTATAGTTCTAATATTATACTAGATATTATAGATGGTAATATTTCACTTGGCGCCAGGGGTAGCGATAATAGACTAGACACCACATATTAGACTTTTTACACTTGACATCAGGAGTGGAACTTCTACACAACACTATAAAGGAGACTGTAACACTTGACATTAGTAATGGTAAATTATACATCAGACTATACATGGTATAATTATACTTGGCACCAGGATTGACAATATTATTTTTGAAATTATACTTGAGACTATTAAACATCAGTGAATTACCTGGGGTATACTTAGCATCAGGTCTGGTACTATTATACATGATACTATAGATGGGATTACTATACTTGGCGTCACGTGTGGCACTATTATATGTGATCCTATACATGGGATTTCTATACTTGGCGTCAGCTGTAGTACTGTTATACTAAACATTAGTTTCTCAACCTGCGGTATGTGCACTCCAGAGGATACCCGGCATGTCTCCAGAGGGTACTGTTTTTGTGGTGTGCTTTTAATGTGCAGCACATAGTCTTAGCGTACCTGGCCGTACACATAGGATTATTATACCTGGCAACAATATGACTATAACACTTGGTGACAGATATTGAAATATTACACGTGACTATACACATAAGCATCACAGACACAGCACTAAAAAACACAATTTATCCTTGACTCTCTTCATGACTTTGGCATATGGTATCAATTATGGCACCATGTATATTTAATGAATAATGTAAAACTTCAGTACTGTGCCCCTTGGAAAAGCAGGTGTGGAAACATACCTGAAGCTCCAACCAGCTGGGGGGTTGCGTCCGGGTGCCATTAGCGAACGTCCTTCTCATCCGCTCTTCACAGTATGGAGCATATCCTGGGGGCCCCCCGCTAATAAAGTTTCTCAGATACTGAAATTAAGTCACAGGAAGATACAAGTAGCATCAAATGTAAACACTATATACCAAGGAAGGTACAACCACATACTATAGAGAAAAATGTAGAGAAATCCTCCAGCTCACCTGACACACTCCGGTGTGTCGTTGATAGCGCCCGGATCCTCGTGTCGGCACACGGAATATCAAGTAGAGACAGGGGACAAAGGTAGGATCCAGCGCTGAAAGGCGTTAAAATGGAATTCGATTTTCCAAGTTTAATGTTGTAGGTTTAAAAGGAAGTCCAGTGGTATTAGGTCCTGGGTGTGTATGAAGTGGAGGGAGGGTATCCTCTTGGGCCTACGCGTTTCGGACGACGCAGCGTCGTCCGAAACGCGTAGGCCCAAGAGGATACCCTCCCTCCACTTCATACACACCCAGGACCTAATACCACTGGACTTCCTTTTAAACCTACAACATTAAACTTGGAAAATCGGATTCCATTTTAACGCCTTTCAGCGCTGGATCCTACCTTTGTCCCCTGTCTCCACATACTATAGAGTAAGGGTATGTTCACACGCTTAATAAAAAAGCTTCTGAAAATACGGAGCTGTTTTCAAGGGAAAACCGCTCCTGATTTTCAGCCGTTTTTTAACAACTCGCGTTTTTCACGGCCGTTTTTGGAGATGTTTTTCTATGGAGTCAATGAAAAACGGCTCCAAAAACGTCTCAAGTACTTCTTTTTCGCAGGCGTTTTTTAACGAGACCGTTTTTTAAAACGGCTGCCTAAAAAAAGCGGCCCGTCGGAACAGAACGCCGGTTTCCCCATTAAAATCAATGGACAGATGTTTGGAGGCGTTCTGCTTCCGATTTTTCGGACGTTTACAGCCGAAAATAAGCCGTGTGAACATACCCTAAGGGTGTATGTACCATAGACTGGGGAGCTATGGGCCCCAGGGAAAGACAACCTACATGGGTGGCCATATTACAGGGATATTCAATTCACTAAAAGCCATTATGTGTATCAACCAGAGCTCTGGCGTTAAAGACCATCTAAGACAAATATCACCAGTAAATGTAACTCTTTGAGTCATCCCCAAGTTTTTAAAAAGAACTTTCTTAGTTATATCTTTTTCCTGGGAATCTGGGTGACTACCAATATGGACGTCAAAACACCTTAAGTGGGGGTTGTCACCCATTTTTCCCAGAATTCCACTTGACATATTGTTCCATATTGTTTTATCACTTAGCAGATTTGTATTATAGGAGTCTAAAAAAAATATACCACTCAAGGACTTATATTCATCGATGATTTTTTTTTTTAAAGGGGAAGTACTATCCAATAACGAAGTTAAATTTTTAGACATCTCTAAACCCACCCAAGTTTTAGTCATTCAGAGCAAACTGGCAATGTTAATAGGGATACATAGAATTATTAACCCCTTTAGGATGATTCCGCTTTGGACAACCCCTACTTAGAAGGGTCCCTTTACAATAAGCAGATCACAAAGTGTCCCACTGTTGAAATACCCAGTGATCATCTGTAATCAGTAGGGAAACCTGGCAGTAAGTGTTCAATTTGCCTGCAGCACCACCACAGGAGAAATGAAGCATTACACAGTGTCCATTCATATCAATCTTTTGTCTGTATTATACAGGACAGAACAGGTCCTCCGGAGAGAGAGAGAGACACTCTTTGTAACCCTTCTCCATTTGACACGAGATAAGGATCCTGAACAAGAGTCCCCCCCCTCCATTAACTCACAACTCCCTAATAGGGTGTATGACAATGGGTTTTCTAAACTGGACAACACATTTGAAGCAACAATCTAAGAAAAACTCATTCACTGTATTAGGCCCTGTTCACACAGGGTTTTTGGCGCTATTTTTGACGCAGAAACAGCGACGGAAACTGCGCCAAAAAACATCTGAAACCCCCCCCCCCTTTGATTTCAATGGGAGGCAGAGGCGTTTCTTTCCCAAGCGTTTTCGCATGTTTTTTTTGTCCGTGGCGCTCAATGGCTGTGGTTGAAAAATGCCGCTAAAAACACGGCAAAAAAGTGGTAAAGGGCCTGCAGTTTTTTTTTTTTTAAATCTATGCAGCTATTTAAGGCCTCGTTATTGGTTCAACGAGGCTTTTATTTATATAATTTTCTTTTATAATTGTCTGAATGCATAAAAGTCAATTCTGCCGTTTATTTTCCACATTGATTTTTTTTGTCGTGTTTAAATGTATTTCATTTTCTTTCGCTTCATTAGGGAAATTAAACTTTTAAATATTTTATTTTATTATATTCCATTTCTATATAACATGACACTATTGCCTGTGCATATCAAATGAACAGGCACCTGCTAGGGCATACCTAACGTATGCCTGAAAAATCATAAGCACTGGACAGCCGGTCCTAAAACTGTCAGCCCTGGCGATCACTATGATATCTGGCAAGGACTTGACAAAGGGAGCCCTCTCCTTTTGTCTGCCTGCGATCAATACTGATTGTGGTGCTTCAGGGGTTAAACGATCAGGATCAGAGTATTCTCTGATCCCGTCTGTTAATGTGAGGCTGAATGGTAACCTAGGAAAGAAGGGGCTCTGTTTTATTCTGTTCCCCTCTTCTGCCCCATTACCCTTTCTGTTAATGTCAGACACCCTCCTGCTGGTGATCACAGGTGCTGTGCCCGCACGATCACCATATCGTACATGTACAACACTTTGCGCAACGATTTAATGGGTGCACTCAGGCACTGTTAATAGGGCACACTACTATTATGAATAGGGGCATAATGGAAATGGCGCCACATCTGTCTACTAGTTATGTGTGGAATTGCAGCTCAACCCTATTCACGTCAATGGGGCTGAGCTGCAATACCGCACGCAAACAAAGGACAAGTGTGGCGCTGTTTTTGAAACAAAGCAGCTATGTTTTTCTAATTCTGGATAGCTCCTTTCATGGCGGCACTCTGGCATTATCATGGGGGGCACTTTTAACAATTCTTAGCAGTTAGCACCCAACTAAATACAATTTGGATATTCGGTATAAGGCAAACTGACCTTGACAAACTTCTCAGAGGGGGCAAAGCAACCCACACACAGAGACATAAGGATCCAGCCACGGGCATGGCTGCTTTTGGAGGGATTCTGGGTAAGTTGCTTGGAGATTTGGCAGTAGATTTCATCCCTGCAGGATCCAGATGAAAGCATAAGATTACAACTGGCAATCTCTATTCTGTTTCATTGCATTGCGGAAGTTGTAGTTTCCTTTTTGCACATCATACTACAATAAAGTACAAGCCTATACAGACACTGTACCAGCTGGCGGCAACAGTGAGATGCGAGATTCTGAAGCCTTGAAAGACCATAGGAAATCAGAAGTATTCTAAATGCAGCTCTGGATGTGACTGGAGTTTAAGACATAATCATAAGGAAAGCAAAAAAGATTGCAATTTTGTATCTAGGTGATCACTGTGATGTTGACGGCGTATTGGCACTTTAAATCATTTTCTATTCTGTTCTATGGGGTGGCAAGGAGATGAAGCACAAATAAGTGTCAGGAAGCTGGAGGTAAAGGCTTTCATTTCCATCATTTATTGATGTCGGTCTATTGACAGTGATACTGTTATCACACAGATGGTCGGTGCACACAACAGCTGGTACAGGCACCAACACTAATTCATTATTAATTGTTAGGGATATTGTCAATTTCGGAGCCTTCTATGAGGGAAACACCGTGAACCCATCACCTCCACAAAGTGCGGCTAATGCTTCCACGGGCTAACCAATATTCATGGGGTTTATCTACGTATAACGTTGAGCGACGTTACAGATACTTTGCTTTCTTTATTTTGTACCAATCTTAAGGGGTTCCCTACTTTGGACAATCCCTCCTTGTTCGAAGGGTCCCTTGGCAATAAACTGATCACAAAGTGATCAGCTGTGATCTGTGGGACATCCTGGCAGTAAGTGTTCAGTTTCCCTGCAGCACCACTACAGGAGAAATGAAGAATTACACAGTGTTCATCGATGTGTTGTCTGTGTAAGGGCTTATTCACACGAACGTGGGGGAACTCGGACGTAAAAAATGGCAGTTTCACCCGTGTTGGACTCATTTTCACGGATCCACAAAGACTTGAGTCTATCGAGGGATCCGTGAAAACGGAAGAAAATAGGACATGTTCTATTTTTCAACAGACCCTTCACATGGTCCGCTGAAACAACAGCCGTGTGAACGGCCCCATTGAAATTCATGCGTCCGTGTGAAGGCCGTTGGTTTAACGGCCGTCACACGGACGTATTCAACGTTCATGTGAATAAGCCCTAATACAGGACAGGTCCTCCAGAGGCGGGCGCCCTATGTAACTGCTCTCCATTCTGGTCAACATCCTAAAGAGAGGACCCCCTCTATTACCTCCGAATTTCCTAATGGGGTGTATAAAAATGGGCTTTGTAAACCAGACAATCCCTTTAAATTATATGATGACTTGTACCTTAGTCACATCTAGAGCTGCTATCAGAACTGTGCAAGTTTCCTTTACCTCTAAAACTAAGGGGGTCTCACATCCCCTTGCATCCTGTCGTTCCTTCAACTGTATAAATGAAAATCATGTTCTGCTGTACTGCATTATAGGACATGTGGTGTTTGTATTGCACAGTGGTGTGATATAGAAAAAAATATATCTCTCCATGCAGTACATTATGGGATTTCAGCTTAGCAATTAAAATTGGCAAGCATAGCGACTAGTTCCAAGTGGCAGCTGCAGCTTTAGATGTGATTGGAGTAGAAGAAAGTTACTCAACATTTTTTTATTTAACCAGTAAAAGTATATTCAAAGTAAAGGAAGAAAATCTCTCAGAAATGTTCCCAGACAGGATAATAAGAAGGTTCTGACCGTAGCGTTGGCCTCAGGATGCCATTCCCAATAATAAAATGAAGCTTCTCCAGGTTTGAGGTGGGGCGATCCTCCAGCATGCTGTTACCCTGGAGTGTGGACTCTCCGTCATGGAGTCTTTTAGTGACCTGTTCAAAATCAATAAAGGAGAGATGAAGGTCATAGCTCTCAATGCCATGTTTGGGTTATCTCTAGGGGGTGTGGGGGTGCCTATGGTATACATAGATTAGATACATGCATTGACATTAATTACATTTTCAATAAAGATATTGAAGCTTGAACACTAACTGGAGGCAGAGATCGTGTCTAATGAGGGGGCTCGTAGGTGGTTGACCCCCTAACCCGAACGTGAACCTCCTCAGGTTCACCACTTCACTCTCGAGTCGACAACTAACTGGTCAGGCAGCCCGTATCTCCTGTAAGGGACCTTCCAACCTGTGGCTCTCCAGCTGTTGTGAAATGACAACTCCTAGCATGGGGATGCTGAGAGTAGTAGTTTCCCAGCTGGAGGACAATAGGTTGGAGAACGCCGCCTTTTCGCATGAAAAACGGCCCTTCATTTTGGCATGGGTTGGTAGTGGGAGATGTTAATTAGAATTACGATGGGAGGTTTTTTCTTTTTGAATTTTTGCTACGGGGTCCTCCGTTTTCCAAAAGAATTTTTTTTTAGTAGCAGGTGACTCGAAGAACGAGGATCACCCTAGAATATATCATTAAACAGTCTGGGCTACCATATCCAATGTACTGCTTGACCATCAGATTAAGTTGGGGTGGGGCGTTCTGGCTATCGGCCCCCTCATTACTAATTACAGCTACGTCTGACTCTATAGATATAAAGATGGCATTCTCCTGTTGTAGTGCACCTCCTCCGTTAACTTGGACTTTTTCTTCAAGGTCAGTGAGACCAGCTTGTGGCGCACACTGTTCTTCTTCTGTCCGTCGATGTGAGCGCTCTACACAGAGGAGAAAAGATATGAAGAGAACCTATTAGCATACTCTGTAGAGAGCGGGAGTTTAGGTTTCCTAGCAACTACGCAACTTCCTGTTTGGGTGACCACCATCAGAGTACACGTAGTGGTCAAAGGTCGTTCTATCTGCTATACAATGCACTGCCTCGCCTCTACATTTCACACAGGTATGTTTTATGTCACTACCACATACAGGAGAAAATGGTAAAAAAAAAAAAAAAAAGTAAAAAATGCAGGAGCAAGACGGACTGAAAGTTACAGTATCTGGTACACGGCTGGTCAACACACCGGGCAAAGAGAGTGACGTCACCAGTCATGTGCCCCATGGCGGCATTGGGAAACGGGGCCAATTTTGTTACAGTAAATACATTACAAATGTAAATCACATTCCCAGGTTAAAAACACTGACACATAAAAGTTTTAAATCGGAAAACCCCTTTAAGCTAAAAGAGACCTGGGGGAGACATAGACCCACATTTTCTAAGACTGGCATAATTTATGCCAATCTTAGTAAAGAAAATAGTGCCGTGATTTGCGCCACATTTATTAATAGGCGCACTCTTCTTAATAAATTTGAGAGGCAGAAAAACTCATGAAAACCTGCTGTGAGCGAGTGTGGAATTGCACCAAAATTTGCACCATTTTCAACTTTTTGAAGACCACACCCCCTTCTCTAATCATGAGAGAATTCGCAAATTTTACCACCAATTTGTCGCACAATTCGATTTTCTATTTTATTGCCACCGTTTACGCCAAAGCCTGACATAAACTGTATGATAAATGTGGGTCATTATGTAGCAAATAGACTTTATAGAGGTCCTCCACCTAAATTTTGTTTTAGTTAAATATGGTTAAAGAGGCCGTAACAGACCAAGCCTCCTTGCCCCTCAATGCCCCCAGTTCAGGAGCAATTTTGCCTTGAGCTAAAGACTTATAGAATCTGGGATAGAATGGTTGCTAAGGACATGCTGCCCAACAATCCCATTAAAAAGACAGTGGTTGTTAGGCAGTGTGTCCCTAGTAACCAGACTCAGAAGTTCAGCTTATAGCTAGATTGGCATTCGGCTGACAGAGGAAAAGCAGCTTGGCACCAGTCAAGTCATGACATTCCCCATCTCAAACTGTGGCAAAAATAAAAAAAAATTCTAAAAATAAAGTAAAAAAATAAAAATATTCCAAATAGCAAAAGAATAGTGAATAATAGAACGCTCCTTAACATAAATTAGGCCCCATGCACACGACCGCAAAAAAAATCCCTAATTGCGGGCCGTAATACGGCCCGCAATTACAGAGCTGCCCAATTCTATTGGCCGCTGACACCTTTCCGTAGCGCTACAGAAAGGTGTCCGTGTCGTAGAACCGGGTCGAAAAATATGGAGCATGTCCTACTTTTGGATTTTACGGGCCGTGCTCCCATACTTTGTAAAATGCGGCGCACGGCCCACAAACGCGGGCTGTGATGAAGGGCACGGCCGAGTGCTTGGGGCCTGATACATTGCTTATGTCAGGAGTATACAAAGCTATATCTGGCCGGGACTTGGGTCACCACGTCTTACCTCCCCCTCTCCTTGCAGGGCCTGGAGTTCTCTTTTATAAGTCTTTTTCCCCAGGGTTTCATAGATCTTCGTCATTACCGGGATCTTCTCGCATCCATCGCTCATGGCGGTATGGTACTTTGGTTCTGGAAGGTCACCCATAAATCGGAGAATAGTAATCCAAACAGCAAGAGCAGCCTGGCAAGGGAACTCAAGAATATGAATTTTTATTTAAAAAATATGTAGCTTATTGATGGTGGTGACAACTACAACCATCATCTACAGTCAATTTTGTTTTGTCCGAAATATGTAAAACAAATATGTACTAAGAATTAAAAAATGACAAAGAAAAAGAAAATTGTTCTCTAAAATTTTTTGGTTTTTGACCACTAGGTAAAAAGAGAAAACATTCAACACCTAGATGAAGACTTGTACCAGACTAGGCACAACTCAATGGCTCTGCTACATAGCAGCTGTGATAGGTTGCAACATGATGACAACTTTTTTGGAGACCATTGCAGCTGCCCCCCATATAAAAAAATGGATACTCCACATGACTGCCGCAGTTGCTCAGCCCTATATTACTTACCAGTTGGTCACCTTCGTCTTCGTGGTAGAGCAGAGGTTGCTTTAAGGGTCTTCGGATATAGGTGTTAGTGGTGGTCCCCTGGAAGTAAGTGGCTGCAAACTTTGCAAATTTGTACTCTGAGAGATCTTCTTCTTCCTCTTCGGGGAGAGGCAGAGAATCATCTAAATCCTCCTCCTCCATTTGTCCATGTGCTCGCTCCAGATCCTGGGAGATGGGAACATGTGTGAAATCATTGATGAGTTAAGATCAGAAGTTTGCAAACCCAATATGTATCGATCCATGGTTTGGATGTTCTTAGAACCATTCAAATAGGTCCAGAATCCACTGGTCTGGAAATCCCAATAATCCTGCATGCATTAAAAATAGTGTTTTGCTGGAGTATTGTTTAAATTACCTGTCTGGCACAGGTGTCTTCCAAGGCTCCGCCAGAGGGCAGCCCATCCTTCGATGGATAGCAGAAAATGATCCTGGGTATTTTACAGATGTAGGTATATACTAGTACTACGGCTTTATATGTCACTATGCTGCTGCCAGAGTGCAGGATTAGTCACCAAAATCACTGCTAATGACTTTGACAAGGCCATAGTGGTAGAGTAGACCCTGGAATGGGGCCAATATACATTATATGGCCTAAAGTATGTGGATCCTCTCCTAAACATTGAGTTCAGGTGTTAAAGCCACACCCATTGCAAACAGGTGCATAAAATCCAGCACACAGCAATATAATCTCCAAAGACAAGCATTGTTAGTAATATGAATCGTACTGAAGATCTGTGACTTTACACGTTTACACGTCACAGGATGCAAAAACTCAAGAGAAAAAAAAGGGGGTATTGGTCTGCTACATCCTAACAAAATGAAAAATGTACAGGTGCACATACCACTGTCATGGGATGCCACCTTGGCCACAAGCCAGTTTGTGAAATGTCTGATCTGCTAGATCTGCCCCGGTCATCTTTAAGTGTTGTTATTATTATCTGCTAGATCTGTCCCTGTCACATGTAAGTTATATTATTATCAGCTAGATCTACCCAGTCACCTGTGAGTGTTATTATTATATTCTAAATCTGCCCCGGTCACCTGTAAGTGTTATTATTATCTGCAAGATCTGCCCCGGTCACATGTAAGAGTTATTATTATCTGCTCAATCTGCCCCGGTCACCTGTAAGTGTTATTATTATCTGATAGATCTGCCCCGGTCACCTGTAGGTGTTATTATTATCTGCTAGATCTGCCCCGGTCACCTGTAAGTGTTATTATCTGCTAGATCTGCCCCGGTCACCTGTGAGTGTTATTATTATCTGCTAGAGCTGCCCCGGTCACCTGTAAGTGTTATTATTATCTGCTAGATCTGCCCCGATCACATGTAAGAGTTATTATTATCTGCTCAATCTGCCCCGGTCACCTGTAAGTGTTTTTATTATCTGCTAGATCTGCCCCGGTCACCTGTAGGTGTTATTATTATCTGCTAGATCTGCCCCGGTCACCTGTGAGTGTTATTATCTGCTAGATCTGCCCCGGTCACCTGTAAGTGTTATTATTATCTGCTAGAGCTGCCCCGGTCACCTGTAAGTGTTATTATCTGCTAGATCTGCCCCGGTCACCTGTAAGTGTTATTGTTATCTGCTAGATCTGCCCCGGTCACCTGTAAGTGTTATTGTTATCTGCTAGAGCTGCCCCGGTCACCTGTAAGTGTTATTATTATCTGCTAGAGCTGCCCGGTCACCTGTAAGTGTTATTGTTATCTGCTAGATCTGCCCCGGTCACCTGTAAGTGTTATTATCTGCCAGATCTGCCCAGGTCACCTGTAAGTGCTATTATTATCTGCTAGAGCTGACCCTGTCACCTGTAAGCGTTATTATTATCTGCTAGATCTGCCCCTGTCACCTGTAAGTGTTATTATTATCTGATAGATCTGCCCGGTCGCCTCTATGTGTTATTATTATCTGCTAGATCTGCCCCGGTCACCTGTAAGTGTTATCTGCTAGAGCTGCCCCGGTCACCTGTAAGTGTTATTATTATCTGCTAGATCTGCCCGGTCACATGTAAGTGTTATTATTATCTACTAGATCTGCCCGGTCACCTGTAAGTGTTATTATTATCAGCTAGATCTACCCAGTCACCTGTGAGTGTTATTATTATATTCTAAATCTGCCCCGGTCACCTGTAAGTGTTATTATTATCTGCAAGATCTGCCCCGGTCACATGTAAGAGTTATTATTATCTGCTCAATCTGCCCCGGTCACCTGTAAGTGTTATTATTATCTGATAGATCTGCCCCGGTCACCTGTAGGTGTTATTATTATCTGCTAGATCTGCCCCGGTCACCTGTAAGTGTTATTATTATCTGCTAGATCTGCTCCGGTCACCTGTAGGTGTTATTATTATCTGATAGATCTGCCCCGGTCACCTGTAGGTGTTATTATTATCTGCTCAATCTGCCCCGGTCACCTGTAAGTGTTATTATTATCTGATAGATCTGCCCCGGTCACCTGTAGGTGTTATTATTATCTGCTAGATCTGCCCCGGTCACCTGTAGGTGTTATTATTATCTGCTAGATCTGCCCCGGTCAACTGTAAGTGTTATTATTATCTGCTAGAGCTGCCCCGGTCACCTGTAAGTGTTATTATTATCTGCTAGATCTGCCCCGATCACATGTAAGAGTTATTATTATCTGCTCAATCTGCCCCGGTCACCTGTAAGTGTTTTTATTATCTGCTAGATCTGCCCCGGTCACCTGTAGGTGTTATTATTATCTGCTAGATCTGCCCCGGTCACCTGTAAGTGTTATTATCTGCTAGATCTGCCCCGGTCACCTGTAAGTGTTATTATTATCTGCTAGAGCTGCCCCGGTCACCTGTAAGTGTTATTGTTATCTGCTAGATCTGCCCCGGTCACCTGTAAGTGTTATTATCTGCCAGATCTGCCCAGGTCACCTGTAAGTGCTATTATTATCTGCTAGAGCTGACCCTGTCACCTGTAAGCGTTATTATTATCTGCTAGATCTGCCCCGGTCACCTGTAAGTGTTATTATTATCTGATAGATCTGCCCGGTCGCCTCTATGTGTTATTATTATCTGCTAGATCTGCCCCGGTCACCTGTAAGTGTTATCTGCTAGAGCTGCCCCGGTCACCTGTAAGTGTTATTATTATCTGCTAGATCTGCCCGGTCACATGTAAGTGTTATTATTATCTACTAGATCTGCCCGGTCACCTGTAAGTGTTATTATTATCTGCTAGAGCTGCCCCGTTCACCTGTAAGCATTATTATTATTATCTGCTAGATCTGCCCCAGTCACCTGTAAGCGTTATTATCATCTGCTAGAACTGCCCCGGTCACCTGTAAGTGTTATTATTGGGAAGTGGAAGCTTCTAGAAGCACCAACAGCTCAGCCATTAAGAAGTAGACCACGAAAACTTATAGAGAGGGGCCGCTTAGTACTGAAGCACGTGGCACGTAAAAATCTCCTAGCTTTTGTTGTATCACTCACTGAAGAGATCCACACTGCCTTTGGAAGTGACATCAGCACAAGAACTGTGCACCCGAAGATTTATGAAATGGGTTTCCATGGTTGCTGCACACAGGAATTTTTCCCCTTATATGGGACAATTGGCATCAGCCTCATAGGGGTTTTGGCCTTTCTCTGGACCAACACGGTAAGTTATAGGTTAAACTTGATGGACCTTTGTCTTTTCTCAACCTTATTAACTATGAATTGAAACGCCAATTGCGAGCCGGACCTTCTCCTCCAACATCAGCACCTGACCTCCTACATGTTTTTCTGAATGAATGAATGAATGAACACAAATTTCCATACACAAACTCCAAATTCTTGAGGATAAATTTCCCAGAAGAGCGGATGCTGTTATACCTGCAAAAGGTTATGTGGAATGTCCAACAAGGTCCTTTAGGTGTAATGGTCAGTGGGCCGCATACTTTTGTCCATATAGTGTATATATATGACCCATGGATGACTGATTGGTAAGTATATACAGTTTGTGGGTGGGTTTGTATGTGTTTTTCAATTGTTTTATAATTCTGAATTTTTGATAATTTGGCAAATTGATGGTACCAAGGATATCAGATTATTGTAATTTCACTGAACTTCTTCATTTTTGTGATGAGACAATATAATAATAAATTCATGGGTATGCCTTTTATCCCAACTGATGATGGAATCTCTCCAAACATATATGATGGGCACTCACTGGCCATAATTACGTAGAAAACTTTGCACTGTACAGTACCTCAAAACCAGTTGGCGCCTGCCCCTCCTGCCCTGGGTGTGATGTTGTGGTACCAAGGAAGCCGAACATTTTGTCCACCATGTCTGAATCATTGACTGGTTCATTTCTGGCCTTTTCCATCTTATCCAGCAATTCCTTCTTCCTGCGAGCTTCCTCCTTCTCCCTCACCTCTCTCTCTGCATCTTCACGGGCCAACTGGGCCAGCCGCACCTTGTGACAAAGAAAGGTAAAGGCCCATCAAACCTGTATAAGTGCAATATGGACTACTCCTTTTGGTAAATGTAGACCTGGAATGTTAAGTGTATAAGACCCTTGCGATTTGTAAAGTGTACAAACCACAGAGGCAATAAATACAGCTTTTCTGGGGTAAATAGACTACGAGAGAATGGGAATGGGGCCACACCCAAACTGGCCCTATTCCAATTCTATATAGGTCCAGTAGTCTAAACTGGTGCAGGGCTCCCTCTCTCCATAAGCACCACAATACTGGCAAACAAGGTCCTACACTTCACTCGTATAAAGGGTGCGTAGGTAGCCGTATTATAGTAGTTATATTCTTGTATATAGGGGCAGTATTATAGTAGTTATATTCTTGTATATAGTGGCAGTATTATAGTAGTTATATTCTTGTATATAGGGAGCAGTATTGTAGTAGTTATAGTCTTGTATATAGGGGCAGTATTATAGTAGATATATTCTTGTATATAGGGAGCAGTATTATAGTAGTTATATTCTTGTATATAGGGGGCAGTATTATAGTAATTATATTCTTGTATATAGGGGCAGTATTATAGTAGTTATATTCCTGTATATAGTGGGCAGTATTATAGTAGTTATATTCTTGTATATAGGGGCAGTATTATAGTAGTTATATGCTTGTATATAGAGGCAGTAATATAGTAGTTATATTCTTGTATATAGGGAGCAGTATTATAGTAATTATATTCTTGTATATAGGGAGCAGTATTATAGTAGTTATATTCTTGTATATATGGAGCAGTATTATAGTAGTTATATTCTTGTATATAGGGGGTAGTATTATAGTAGTTATATTCTTGTATATAGGGGTCAGTATTATAGTAGTTATATTCTTGTATATAGGGAGCAGTATTATAGTAGTTATATTCTTGTATATAGTGGGCAGTATTATAGTAGTTATATTCTTGTATATAGGGGCAGTATTATAGTAGTTATATTCTTGTATATAGAGGCAGTAATATAGTAGTTATATTCTTGTATATAGGGAGCAGTATTATAGTAGTTATAATCTTGTATATAGGAGCAGTATTATAGTAGTTATATTCTTGTATATAGGGAGCAGTATTATAGTCGTAATATATTCTTGTATATAGGGGCAGTATTATAGTAGTTATATTCTTGTATATAGGGGGCAGTATTATAGTAGTTATATTCTTGTATATATGGAGCAGTATTATAGTAGTTATATTCTTGTATATAGGGGCAGTATTATAGTCGTTATATTCTTGTATATAGGTGCAGTATTATAGTAGTTATATTCTTGTATATATGGAGCAGTATTATAGTAGTTATAATCTTGTATATAGGAACAGTATTATAGCAGTTATATTATTGTATATAGGGGCAGTATTATAGTAGTTATATTCTTGTATATAGGAGGCAGTATTATAGTAGTTATATTCTTGTATATAGCGGCAGTACTATAGTAGTTATATTCTTGTATATAGGGGCAGTATTATAGTAGTTATATTCTTGTATATAGGGGCAGTATTATAGTAGTTATATTCTTGTATATAGGGGCAGTATTATAGTAGATATATTCTTGTATATAGGGAGCAGTATTATAGTAGTTATATTCTTGTATATAGGGGGCAGTATTATAGTAATTCTATTCTTTTATATAGGGAGCAGTATTATAGTAGTTATATTCTTGTATATAGGGGCAGTATTATAGTAGTTATATTCTTGTATATAGGGGCAGTATTATAGTAGTTATATGCTTGTATATAGAGGCAGTAATATAGTAGTTATATTCTTGTATATAGGAGCAGTATTATAGTAGTTATAATCTTGTATATAGGAGCAGTATTATAGTAATTATATTCTTGTATATAGGGAGCAGTATTATAGTAGTTATATTCTTGTATATATGGAGCAGTATTATAGTAGTTATATTCTTGTATATAGGGGGTAGTATTATAGTAGTTATATTCTTGTATATAGGGGTCAGTATTATAGTAGTTATATTCTTGTATATAGGGGCAGTATTATAGTAGTTATATGCTTGTATATGGAGGCAGTAATATAGTAGTTATATTCTTGTATATAGGGAGCAGTATTATAGTAGTTATAATCTTGTATATAGGAGCAGTATTATAGTAATTATATTCTTGTATATAGGGAGCAGTATTATAGTAGTTATATTCTTGTATATATGGAGCAGTATTATAGTAAAAAATAGGAGATGGGTTGGATCCAGCGCTTGGGTAGAGGTAAAATGGAAGAGATTTCCAAGTTTAATGAAATAATGTTAAAAGGTCCATTGTAGTATGGTCCTGGTGTGTGGGTGATAAGAGGATGATCCTGCAGAAGCCTACGCGTTTCCATTTTACCTCTACCCAAGCGCTGGATCCAACCCATCTCCTATTTTTTGCTTCTGCTACGTGTACCGACACGAAAAGGACCCGGGCGCAGACAGCGACACACACACTGTGTCAGGTGAGCTGGAGGATTCCTCCCCCCCCTTTTTTTCTACTACAGTATTATAGTAGTTATATTCTTGTATATAGGGGGTAGTATTATAGTAGTTATATTCTTGTATATAGGGGCAGTATTATAGTAGTTATATTCTTGTATATAGTGGGCAGTATTATAGTAGTTATATTCTTGCATATAGGGGCAGTATTATAGTAGTTATATTCTTGTATATAGAGGCAGTAATATAGTAGTTATATTCTTGTATATAGGGAGCAGTATTATAGTAGTTATAATCTTGTATATAGGAGCAGTATTATAGTAGTTATATTCTTGTATATAGGAGCAGTATTATAGTCGTAATATATTCTTGTATATAGGGGCAGTATTATAGTAGTTATATTCTTGTATATAGGAGGCAGTATTATAGTAGTTATATTCTTGTATATAGTGGCAGTACTATAGTAGTTATATTCTTGTATATAGGAGCAGTATTATAGTAGTTATATTCTTGTATATAGGGAGCAGTATTATAGTAGTTATATTCTTGTATATAGGGGCAGTATTATAGTAGTTATATTCTTGTATATAGGGGGCAGTATTATAGTAGTTATATTCTTGTATATAGCGGCAGTACTATAGTAGTTATATTCTTGTATATAGGGGCAGTATTATAGTAGTTATATTCTTGTATATAGGGGCAGTATTGTAGTAGTTATATTCTTGTATATAGGGGCAGTATTATAGTAGATATATTCTTGTATATAGGGAGCAGTATTATAGTAGTTATATTCTTGTATATAGGGGGCAGTATTATAGTAATTATATTCTTTTATATAGGGAGCAGTATTATAGTAGTTATATTCTTGTATATAGGGGCAGTATAAGGGCGGGTTCACACATGGCGGAATTTCACTTAAATTCCGCTGCGGACACTCCGCAGCGTTAATCCGCAGCGGAGCCGTTTTCTCCATTGACTTTCACTTTAATTTAGCAGTGTTCGTTTACACGATGCGTACAATTCCGCTGCGGAGCATAGGCTGCGGAGCGGAATTTGGTGTCCGCAGCATGCTCTGTCTGTTGCGGAGCAGTGGCGGACTGGTTGCGGACTCATGGCGGAATTTCTCCATTGACTTCAATGGAGAGTCAAAATTCCGCAATGAAGTCCGCAGATCTTATGTGTGCTGCGGAGCGTATTGGTTTTACTACCATGACATTTCTTCATTCTGGCTGGACCTATGTATTTCTAGGTCTACAGCCAGACTGAGGAAGTCAATGGCTCCCGTAATGACGGGAGCGTTGCTAGGAGACGTCTGTAAATAGTCACTGTCCAGGGTGCTGAAAGAGTTACGCGATCGGCAGTAACTGTTTCTGCACCCGGGACAGTGACTACCGATCTCAATATACATGTATCTGTAAAAAAAAAATATAAGTTCATACTTACGAGAACTCCCTGCGTCTGTCTCCAGTCCGGCCTCCCAGGATGACGTTTCAGTGTAAGTGACGGCTGCAGCCAATCACAGGCCAAGCACAGGCTGCAGCGGTCACATGGACTGGAGCGTCATCCAGGGAGGTCGGGCCGGATGCCGAAAGAGGGACGCGTCACCAAGACAACGGGCGGTAAGTATGAATTTCTTTGACTTTCACTAGGGAAAGTGCTGTCCCTTCTCTCTATCCTGCACTGAATAGGGAGAAGAGAAGCACTTTTCCTGCAGTCCGCAGCGGCCAGTCCGCATCAATTTTCTGCACATTTTGTGCAGATCCGCTGCAGAATCTGCAACGCAGATTCTGTGCGGCATTGATGCGGACAGTTGCGGAGGAATTCCGCCATGTGTGGTCATGCCCTTATAGTAGTTATATTCTTGTATATAGGGGCAGTATTATAGTAGTTATATGCTTGTATATAGAGGCAGTAATATAGTAGTTATATTCTTGTATATAGGGAGCAGTATTAGGGCATGACCACACATGGCGGAATTCCTCCGCAACTGTCCGCATCAATGCCGCACAGAATCTGCGTTGCAGATTCTGCAGCGGATCTGCACAAAATGTGCAGAAAATTGATGCGGACTGGCCGCTGCGGACTGCAGGAAAAGTGCTTCTCTTCTCCCTATTCAGTGCAGGATAGAGAGAAGGGACAGCACTTTCCCTAGTGAAAGTCAAAGAATTTCATACTTACCGCCCGTTGTCTTGGTGACGCGTCCCTCTTTCGGCATCCGGCCCGACCTCCCTGGATGACGCTCCAGTCCATGTGACCGCCTGCAGCCTGTGCTTGGCCTGTGATTGGCTGCAGCCGTCACTTACACTGAAACGTCATCCTGGGAGGCCGGACTGTAGACAGACGCAGGGAGTTCTCGGTAAGTATGAACTTATATTTTTTTTTACAGATACATGTATATTGAGATCGGTAGTACTGTCCCGGGTGCAGAAACAGTTACTGCCGATCGCGTAACTCTTTCAGCACCCTGGACAGTGACTATTTACAGACGTCTCCTAGCAACGCTCCCGTCATTACGGGAGCCCCATTGACTTCCTCAGTCTGGCTGTAGACCTAGAAATACATAGGTCCAGCCAGAATGAAGAAATGTCATGGTAGTAAAAACAATACGCTCCGCAGCACACATAAGATCTGCGGACTTCATTGCGGAATTTTGACTCTCCATTGAAGTCAATGGAGAAATTCCGCCATGAGTCCGCAACCAGTCCGCCACTGCTCCGCAACAGACAGAGCATGCTGCGGACACCAAATTCCGCTCCGCAGCCTATGCTCCCGCAGCGGAATTGTACGCATCGTGTAAACGAACACTGCTAAATTAAAGTGAAAGTCAATGGAGAAACGGCTCCGCTGCGGATTAACGCTGCGGAGTGTCCGCAGCGGAATTTAAGTGAAATTCCGCTATGTGTGAACCCGCCCTTATAGTAGTTATAATCTTGTATATAGGAGCAGTATTATAGTAATTATATTCTTGTATATAGGGAGCAGTATTATAGTAGTTATATTCTTGTATATATGGAGCAGTATTATAGTAGTTATATTCTTGTATATAGGGGGTAGTATTATAGTAGTTATATTCTTGTATATAGGGGTCAGTATTATAGTAGTTATATTCTTGTATATAGGGGCAGTATTATAGTAGTTATATGCTTGTATATGGAGGCAGTAATATAGTAGTTATATTCTTGTATATAGGGAGCAGTATTATAGTAGTTATAATCTTGTATATAGGAGCAGTATTATAGTAATTATATTCTTGTATATAGGGAGCAGTATTATAGTAGTTATATTCTTGTATATATGGAGCAGTATTATAGTAGTTATATTCTTGTATATAGGGGGTAGTATTATAGTAGTTATATTCTTGTATATAGGGGCAGTATTATAGTAGTTATATTCTTGTATATAGTGGGCAGTATTATAGTAGTTATATTCTTGCATATAGGGAGCAGTATTATAGTAGTTATATTCTTGTATATATGGAGCAGTATTATAGTAGTTATATTCTTGTATATATGGAGCAGTATTATAGTAGTTATATTCTTGTATATAGGGGCAAGTATTATAGTCGTTATATTCTTGTATATAGGTGCAGTATTATAGTAGTTATATTCTTGTATATATGGAGCAGTATTATAGTAGTTATAATCTTGTATATAGGAGCAGTATTATAGCAGTTATATTATTGTTATAGGGGCAGTATTATAGTAGTTATATTCTTGTATATAGGAGGCAGTATTATAGTAGTTATATTCTTGTATATAGTGGCAGTACTATAGTAATTATATTCTTGTATATAGGGGCAGTATTATAGTACTTATATTCTTGTATATTGGGGCAGTATTATAGTAGTTATATTCTTGTATATAGGGAGCAGTATTATAGTAGTTATATTCTTGTATATAGGGGCAGTATTTAGTAGTTATATTCTTGTACATAGGGACAGTATTATAGTAGTTATATTCTTGTATATATGGAGCAGTATTATAGTAGTTATATTCTTGTATATAGGGGCAGTATTATAGTAGTTATAGTCTTGTATATATGGAGCAGTATTATAGTAGTTATATTCTTGTATATAGGGCCAGTATATAGTAGTTATATGCTTGTATATATGGAGCATATTATAGTAGTTATATTCTTGTATATAGGGGCAGTATTATAGTAGTTATATTCTTGTATATAGGGGCAGTATTATAGTAGTTATATTCTTGTATATAGGGGGCAGTATTATAGTAGTTATATTCTTGTATATAGGGGGCAGTATTATAGTAGTTATATTCTTGTATATAGGGGCAGTATTATAGTAGTTATATTCTTGTATATAGGGGGCAGTATTATAGTAGTTATATTCTTGTATATAGGAGCAGTATTATAGTAGTTATATTCTTGTATATAGAGGGCAGTATTATAGTAGTAATATTATTGTATATAGGAGCGCAGTATTATAGTAGTTATATTCTTGTATATAGGGGGCAGTATTTAGTAGTTATATCCTTGTATATAGGAGGCAGTATTATAGTAGTTATATTCTTGTACATAGGGGGCAGTATTATAGTAGTTATATTCTTGTATATAGGGGCAGTATTATAGTAGTTATATTCTTGTATATAGAGGCAGTATTATAGCAGTTATATTCTTGTATATAGGGGCAGTATTATAGTAGTTATATTCTTGTATATAGGGGCAGTATTATAGTAGTTATATTCTTGTATATAGCGGGCAGTATTATAGTAGTTATATTTTTGGAAATAGGGGCAGTATTATAGTAGTTATATTCTTGTACATAGGGGGCAGTATTATAGTACTTATATTCTTTTACATAGCAGCAGAATAAAATTCAAAATGATCAAGAGATGCATCGAGAATTATCCCAACATAAGAGCATTGGGCAGGTAAGGGCATCATACTACCATAGAGCACTTAAAGACTATGAAAATCTTTAATGCCATTTATATCTATGTAATGTATGTATGTTTGCATACTTAGAATTTTTTTAATATAGTGTTATTAAAAGTTTTCTACCATTTTAGCCCTGCAGCTTCTTTGTATCCACATTGAACTTTAGATTTGATCAGTATTAGAGTTAGATGTGTTGTCAGAAGTACAAAGGAGCCGCTGTTAGCCGACACGACAGTCCAGCGCACTGACGGATTCAGCTTACAGCGGTGGATACATAAAAGCTGCAGAGCTAAAACGATAAGAAACCTTTAATAAAACTATATTAGAAAAATGCTTAGCATGCAAACACACATACACACACACATACATACATACATACATACATACACATATACATACACACACACACACACACACATACATACACACATACATACATACATACATACACACACACACACACACATACATACATACATACATACATACATACATACACATATACATACACACACACACACACATACATACACACATACATACATACACATACATACACACACACACACACACACACACATACATACCACATACATACATACATACACACATATACATACATACATACATACATGCATAAATTACTTTAAACAAATGGCATCAAAGGATTTCATAGCCAATCACACCCAATGTAAATGGAGATGAATCCTTGAGACTGTTTACTTGGTGTTGCTTTCTGCCTCCTGTTTGGCCTTTTTTGCACTCATCTCTTTCTGAAACGTTCTTCTTCAGCAAGACGAATCTTTTCCGCTTCCAGACGTCGGTGATACTAAAATAAGGAAAATGCGGTAGATAAATAATTAACACCATTCTGTCCCTTTTTATGCTCCAGCAGAGATGACATTTCATCTTGAGACGGAAGCCCGCCACAACACAAGACAAGGTGAGGTAAACGTAGTGCAGAAAGGGTTAAAATAAAGGGGTGGAATTTGCCAGTGATGATAAGGGTGGGGGTCCTGGAGTCAGGATTTCTAAGCACTGGGGTAGGAATAGGGGGTCCTTTTTCTTTGGAGCCAACGTGGTGGGTGAGCTTTCCCGCCGCCCCAACATGTATATCTGTTTGATAAGTTTTGCGTGTGCAGTCACGGCAGGGGGCGTAGAAGTGGCTCACTTGCAAGTGGAGATGGTTAATTTAAGTGAGAGCCTGTAAATGTATGGGTTCTGGTTCAAAGGTCAGCCTCTTACAGCTGAGTTCTGGTACATACAGTATGAGTGCTTTGCTAATTGCTCGTATATATGTAGACCACAGGGAAAATTAAGTATTACACAAGCAAATACACAGCAACCAGCCGTCAATCACCGCCGCGAGGGGCGCGGAGAGACGGGGGATGCGTTTCTTCTGGCTGTTTCAGCCGTTTTGATTCTGCGTGTGAACATACCCTCGAAACACCTTCAGGAATTTTGAGCCAGATTTTGACCTGCCGGCAGGACACTTGCCGCGTTTTTGCCCGCGGCCATTGAGCGCCGCGGGCAAAAACAGCCGCGAAAAACGCGATCTCTGCCTCCCATTGATGTCAATGGGAGGTCAGAGCCGGAAACGCCCGAAAAAATGGCATGTTGCTTTTCCCGCGAGCGTTTTTTACCGCTCGTGGGGAAAACGCCTCCGCCTCCCATTGAAATCAATAGGAGGCAATTTCAGGCATTTTTTGGCGATGTTCCTGACGCGGTTTCTGTATTAAAAAGAGAACCAAAATTCTCTGAACTAGCCCTTAGTCAAACGGCACAATATTTTTTTTGTTTGGCTTATAGGGGAGCTGACCTTTCCCCCATACTGATTTGCAGCATAGTATCATGACAGATCCGCTTTAATGGGCATTGAGAATTCCCATTATAAACGCCATATAACATAATAGGACATATAGAGGGGGGTGGTCCGAACAGGATGACCCCTCTGTCATTAGATTAAAAGGCGTCAAAACCATTAAGGAGGTTTTCCAGGATTCGAAAAACTTGTTTTCTTTCTTCCAAAAAACAGCGCTTCACCTGTACGTAGGTTGTGTGTGGTATTGCAGCTCGTCTCCATTGAGGTAAATGACACTAAGATGCAATACCACACCTAACCTGTGGACAGGTGTGACGCTGTTTTTGGAAGCAGCCATGTTTTTCTCATCCTTTATACACCGTGTATTGATGGTAGTGGGTGTAAGAGGCCCAGGGGGCATCCAACTTACCAACCTGGGCACTAAATGATCTTTTCCTTTATCCTTGTTCTGCTTTTTACATGTTCCCCCATACACCAGTTCTATAATTCTCATACCTCTCCTTTAAGGCGCTTGTAAAGTCTTCGGGCAATCATCCCCCTGCAACAGGCCTGAATGGTATACACTGCCCACAGTCGGTGTCTGAAAGCCCTTCGGACCAGGTACCCTCGGCATAGTGCCTGGAAATCGCTGATCCGTTTGCGAACGATATGGTACTGCTGGTGAAGTCTCCTGGAGCGGTAAAGGGCCTGAAGCCTCAGAAAACCTATTTTCATCTGATAAAAAAAAAAAAATTCTATATACTTGCTGTTTAAATGTCTTGCTGCTTTCAAGATCTCTGCTTGCTGTCAGTGAATGGGCACATTTCATAAGATTTCCGCTCCGGTGGAGTAAAATGTGTTGTTTACTGCGTCGCATACAACGCTCTGATGCTGTCTGATGTCAGGACCTTGTGTACGCCGCGGTCTCATGTAGGTGCTTGAGGGATTCGAAGGGGATAAGCGGGACAGTGAGGCGAGTAAAACATTTATTATTATTAGATTTTAATGCCCGATCATGGGGTATCTGTCGTCGATTTCCGCTGTAATTATCGGCAGTTCCTGATCTAAATTATAGATTTATTTTTTTTCGTTGTGAACGGCAAAAATGGCCCAAAAGGTCGCAATAATCCCTGCAAAACGCGACTTTTGACCCGCTTGCACCTATTTTACGCTGGAGTAGAAAAGTTCATTCCCACCTGTGTTAGTTAGACATGATCAGGGCAGGATATCAGTCATCAAGAATGGTTTTACTCACGGACAGCAAGCAGAGGTATTGACACTGGGCGGTTAAATAGTGCACAAAACTGCATGTAAATACTGGCATTTTTTTTGCAGCGGTTTTACCACAGTGCTGTAAAGGGGTGGCCCTCTGATGCTCCATTTACCACCCATGTGAACGTACCCTCATAAATATTCCTCAACAATCACTCATAGCGTCAGACTCAATCCCTGCCATAGTATTGATAAATCTGCCCGACTTTACGTTTTTTATATTGTACTGATGAGTTAATGATGTTTTCTTCTCCATTCACATCTACAGATAAATGCAGGTCACATGTCTAACAGGAGGAGGGGCTACAGCACTGTCTGCCTCCAAGGGCAACCAACAGAATTTTGAAAGCTGCTCTGGATGTGAATGGAGAAAAGTCATGAAATAACTGACTTCTCCATCGTGTACTGGAAACCTTACCACCGTGTAGTTTCTTCTGCAGTTGTGTCCCCTCCAATATCTCTGGATCAGTAGAACCGATTTTCTTACTTTTACAAAATTGGACCTGAAAGAAGAAACAAATATATCAGAAAAGTATTAATCCCATTCCCAAACGAAAATTATTTTTATGTCGCCATATTCTCAGACCTATAACATGTTTATATTTCCGTCGATGAAGAGGTGTAAGATTCCACGCTCTGTGAGGGCGGGTTTTTACGTGGGCGATCTGTCCTTTTACTGATACCAGTTTGGGGTACATGTGATTTTCTGAGCACTTTTTATTCGTTTTTTTTGAGTTCCGGCATACTTTTATATGCCATTCATTGTACGGGATAAATAACGCAATATTTTATAGTTTATATAAATTTACGTCATAAATGGAAAAAATGGGGATTTAAACGTTTATTTGTTTTTTTTTCAATATATTTTTGAAACTTTTGTTCCAACTTTTTTTTAGTTCCACTCAAGGAGGACTTGAACATGCGATCGCTTGTACAATACACTGAAAAACGTACGTATTACAGTGCGTTATCCTGTCAGCGGTGCCTAATAGGAGTACTAGTATGGGTGACCTGAGGACTTCCTAAAGCCCCCAGTTGCCATGACAACCCATGGGCACCCCGCAATCGTGTTGGGGAGAAGCCAATGAGGTGACAGAAGGCCCCCCCCCCCCGTCTAACCGCTTAGATACTGCAGTCACGATTGGTCGTTAGGGCAGGATGTCAGTCTTAAATTTACAGCTGACACCCACTGTGTACGGAGCGGCTCCTCTCCTGAGCCCACACCATACATACTCCTACGAAATCTGCCGTACATACATGGCGGATATCGGAAAGGGGTTATTGTTCTAATAAGGCATTTTGGTGCCTGCTGGGACCTAAAGACCCCTCTGCCGCATAAGAAGACACCGGTATTATAAATGGCGCATGGTAGGTCGCGGGATCTATTACAGGTTTTGCATTACGGCCCAGGAGCTTTAAGTGACGCCTCTGGCGCCGTGCTCCAGTAAGCTCACCTGTCCTTGAAGCCCCGCACCACCTTCTGGATGAGGATGACCTTGTCGGTAATGGCTTTGTCTCTTTCAATTTCCAGTAGCATATCATGGTGATCCTATTATACGAAACAAAAACGTGAGGTGTAAATAATAACCCCCTTCCCCAGCGCGACTTCTATATGTTGATCGCTCCACCGATTTCTCTAAGAGCGACGGAAGAACCCACCCCCATCATTATAAATGACGGTATAATACTGACTAAACACCCACGTATCAAATATAACCCCCAAGAAATCCTAACCCTAAACCTCCACCTCATCTATGATTGGTGCAAAACCACTCTGACCCCCCCCCCCCCCACGCATCTTCTGACCGTCTATGTTCTACGGAGAAAAATTGACTCATGTCCCCCAAAAATAAGTCACAAAATCTGCAATGTGTCAGTTAATCCCTAATTGTCTACGGTCAATGCCAAAATATTGACACCCCTTCACCATCTGTCTATATCTAGTGGATAAATAGTGATGTCTCTTCTCTCCCTGCCCGTTGTTAGTCTATAGATGCCCAAACACATAAGAATAAATAGACCGCTTTAATCATGTCTGCCAATCATCATGAGGGCCAACGACGGACTGATGTCTGCCAAAAAGGTGATCGGACACGGTTGGGTCGTCAGCTGAAAATTAGGGCCTCATTTATAAACACTGCCTGACAAGAAAAACTGGCCTTGTTGGCCCATAGCAACCAATGACAGAGCAGCTTTCTTTTTACCAGAGCTGTTTTAGAAATGAAAGCTGCACTGTGATTGGTTGCTATGGGCAACAATGGAGATTTGATCAATCTCCCCCTATCAGGCGATTAGAGCTGATCGGTCGCCACTTTGCGCAAGCGCATTTTTTTTTTTTTTCCACATTTCAGTTTAGTCTGGCATGTTGATGGTCAGATCATTGTACGAACAATCCGATGAGTGATCTGCCACAATGGGGTCGATCTTAATCAAATCAGTATGACCATCTTATGACTGAAGTAGAAATGCTGCCACTGTGATTGTTTATACATGGAAATACTGCCCCCCCCCCCCCTTCAACTTGTCTATGGCCAGTGCCGAAATACTGGCACCCCCTCTACAACTTGTCTATGACCAATGCAGAAATAATAGCGCCCCCCTCCACAACTTGTCTATGACCAATGCAGAAATAATAGCTCCCCCTCTACAACTTGTCTATGACCAATGCAGAAATACTGGCACCCCCTCTATAACTTGTCTATGACCAATGCAGAAATACTGGCACCCCCCTCTACAACTTGTCTGTGACCAATGCAGAAATACTGGCACCCCCTCTACAACTTGTCTATAACCAATGCTGAAATACTGGCACCCCCTCTACAACTTGTCTATAACCAATGCTGAAATACTGGCACCCCCTCTACAACTTGTCTATGACCAATGCAGAAATAATAGCGCCCCCCTCCACAACTTGTCTATGACCAATGAAGAAATACTGGCACCCCCTCTACAACTTGTCTATGACCAATGCAGAAAT